>NW_024711292.1:15727377-15744877 GCF_018991925.1 Homarus americanus
GAAGTTACGGCTGCTGGCCATGGGTGTGAAGTAGAGAGGAGGCCATAGGTGAGGTAGGGTAGGAGTCCGAGGGTGGGGAAGGTGGTGTGGGAGGCCACAGGAGGGGGTGGGTGGAGGCCATGTGTGAGGTGGGGTGGAGGCCATGGTGTGATGATATTGGATTCCATGCGTGGGAGGTGGGGTAGGAAGGCCATGGGGAGGGGTGAGAGGAAATTGGTGAGGTGGTGTGAGGCCATGGATGTGAGGTGGTGGGGAGGCCTTTATGTGAAGTAGTTTGGATGTCATGGGTGTTAGGTTGTGCAAGAGGAAATGGGTATGAGGCGTGTGGAGGCCATGGGTGAAGTTAAAGGATAGGAAATGGGTGGAGGTGGTGGGGAAGCCATGTATGTGAGGTGGTGTGGGAGGCTATGTATGTGAGGTAGTGTAAGAGGTCATGGATGTGAGGTGGTGGGAGGCCGTGGTGGAGGTGGTTGCGGGAGGCCGGGTGTGAGATGTTTGGGAGGTAATGGGTGTGAGGTACGTGGGAGTTCATGGGTGTGAGGTGGTGGGGATTTCATTGGTGTGATGGTATCTGAGCCCATGGGTGGAGGTGTGGGATGCAATGGGTATGAAGGTATGGGAGGCCATGGGTGTGGTGGTGTGGGAGGCAATAGATGGGACACCATGGATTTGGTAGCATAGGGGAGCAATCGGTGGAGGTGGTGGTGGAGGTCAGGATGCGATGCGAGGCTGAAAAGTGTGGGAGTCCATGTGTATCAGGTGGATTGGTGAGGTGGTGTATCATGTGGTATGTGAGCCCATGGGTGTGAGGTGGTGTGAGGAAGAAGCAGGGAGGAGTTGGTTGGAGAGGGGGAGAGGGTGGGTGAAGGGTGAAGAAGGGTGCGTGGCTCAGGAAGGAGGAGGAAGGTGGATAAGGAAAAAGCTATTATTAGTAGGAGTAGTAGTAGTAATCCCTCAAAACTAGTACTGTCGACGTCGTTACAGTGTGTCCACAAAATACGCTAATTACACTAGTCAACAAAATTCAACCTTTTATCTGGTCCAAAAACGAAAAGACTTTTTTTTTATTGTTACGACTCTGCCCTTATCCAGCTTCTATCGCCTGTTACCAGCAGCCAGGTCTTATATAAAGAAGAAGTAGGTATATCACAAGTGTTGTCGAATTACCACTCGACAGTTCCCGGTAATTTCCCGGCAATCGGTATCAGTGTACAGACAAACAACAGGCAGGTAGATTTAACAGTCACAAAAACACATTTGTGAACTGTAGTTTTCTTTACTAAGCACTAATTCGGGCCTATAATACTAAATTATGCCTCGGCATAACAATATGTTGAATATGAATCTAAAGTTAGCTTTACTCTATCACGTCAAGTTTTCTTTTCTTTTTTTTAAATGTAGCCGATGAAATACTTGAAGTATCGGTTATTTTTAATTAGGTTACGTTGGATTATTTTGGTTATGTTAGGTTAGTTGGTTCATGTTGTCTTTCACAAATGAATTAATACCATAATCCCATTCATTGGGACTGGTAACCAACGGCCGAGAAGGATTATAATAAAGATAATTATAATTAACTTGTAAGTGTAAAATGTACTTGGGTTCTGTGAGACTAAACTGACTAACGATATTGAACACTTGTATAACATCACTAATTATAATATACACTGCGTCAACACGTCACGACACAGTGGTGGTGTCATACTAAATGTTGATATCAAGTATGACACTTCTGTAAGAGATGATTTGAAGGTTCAGGAGGAGTACATGGAGAGTGTTTTCACTGAATTACGTAACGACACACGAAATACCCTAGTAGGAGTAATCTACAGAAGACCCCACACTAATGTAAGGAACTTTCTTGATAAATTTGCTACATTACAGGAAATTTCAACCTTGATCCATTAAAATCAGAAGCAGACACCTTCTGTATTCATTTCCAAACCTTATATCACAAGTGAAATCAAGGCAATGATAAAAGAAAAACACAAACTCCAAAGCAAATTTGCAAAAAGACCCATAACTTTCGGTGATGCTTATCGAAGTATCAGAAATAGAGTAACTCAAACAGTTAGAAATGCCAGACGTAGCTATTATACAAATAAGCTCCAATCAGCATCAGGCAACAGTAAGAAAACCTGGAATATCATAAATTCTATTCAGAACAGGAACACTCAGCCTTCGGCCCCCCCACTCAGCTTCTATGATAAATGATTCAGTTGTAACGGAGCCCTTCCTCATTGCCAACCACCTCAATGAATATTTATCAATGTTGGCAAAAATCTTGCAGAGAGCATCCCTGATCACCATGAGGAATTTAGAGCCTACCTGCAAAACAGACAGTAAAATGAGCTGTTCTTATCCCCGGTCACAGCAGATGAATTATTGACCATCATAAAAATGTCCAAAGATGCAGCAGCAGGAGACGACAGTATATCTTCGTGTCGTTCTGGAACACGTGTAGGGTGTTTGATTATTAAATATTTTGTTCCAAATCATTAAGTAAGGAAAATGAGACTGCCTCAGCTCCACCTGGGTCATCCCTTGCAGAGTCAAGCCACTCTCTGTGATGTACATTGAAATCCCCTAGGTAGAGGATCTCGGTGTTGGGGTGGGTGGATAGAAACGACCCATGGCAAGAAGTGAGATAGTCAAAGAGTTCCAAATAGTTGGTAGAGTTGGGAGAACAGCATAGGGAACAAAAAAAATAGTCATAGTTGGCAGAGATATTTTGAGCCAGAAAACATCATAAAGGGACGATTCAAGATCCCTGAGTCGAGCTATAGGTGTACTTAAAATAATAATAATAATAATAATAATAATAATAATAATAATAATAATAATAATAATAATAATAATAATAATAATAATAATAATAATAATAATAATAATAATAATAATAATAATAATAATAATAATAATAATAAACGGTTTATTAATAGAGTATCAGCTGGTGGCTGAAAATATACAAACTACATTTGATTTAGACATAATGATATGCTGAATACACATACAGGGCTGTACAGTACATAAATCAGGAGATTTTATTATTTTAAAAATAGATGGATGGTGCTATTCTTATATCTTCCGCATCCTTATTGAAGTTTGTTGTAGTGGCAGACTGCGCGAGGTGGGCAGGCTGCCGATGGAGGTGGCGATGACGAGGATAGTGCAGTAGTCCACTGCCAAACCTTGCTAGTGCTTGGTGGTGGAGGTCACTGAGGGATGGCATTTCCAGGGTGGAGAGAGCGTTGTTGTAGCCGGAGTAGTCTGCGCCGAGCATGATTCTGCAGGCCCTTTTCTGTACCTTCTCTAACCGACGTTGTTGGGTAGAGTAGAGAGAAGACGACCAGGCTGGTGACACTTAGGTTAGTTTGGGGAGAATAAAGGCCTACTTGTGTTGCAGTAGGTGCATACACCTCCCTTAGAACGGAAAGAGGTATGAAGATTGAAGTTAGAGACTTGAAAAGGCTTGGGTGAAGCTGCTTTGGTCAGTTGAAGTTCGGAAAGTAGCAAGAGGTCGGGGGAAGAGGTTAATAGATGGTGCTCCACAGAAGGAAAATTGGATCTCAGGCAGCGAATGTTGGAAAAATGAAGTGTGAAAAAAGTCGATCCTCCAGCAACCCCGGTGGCGCTAGTTGAGGCCCCAGTAGTTTGATGATGATCAGGTCGGCCTTGGGGTCCACAACCTTCCCGACCAGTGTGACCCATCCGATAAGGCCCCTTGTACTTGTACTTGTTTTTGGGATTAATAGCCACTTCGCCTTTAGGCTATTTCGGCCGAAGCTGTTGTTTTCCTTAGTCGTTTTCTTTGGACGTCTTCCTTTTGTTCTTTTTGCTTTTCAATTTGCATTCATCTTCTTGGTCTTGTTCTGGTATATTTTCGTAAACGTCTAAAAACGGTGATGATTTTAATGTTACTAAAGCATTTTCTTCGATCTTGTTTAATTATGGCTTCTTCTCTGTGGTCTTGGGGTCTTGATTTTTCTTTTCTGTCAGTTGGGGGCTTGATTCTTCTTTTCTTCTGTCTTCACTACAAGGAGAGCCTCCTTGTAACGCAGTTTTTCTTGCTTCGCAGCTAGCCACCCTACACCTCCCTCCACTTGACACCCTGGTCGGAGGAGGAGTGAGGGCCACCACAAGCTGCGCATTTCTTGGTGGCCGCCGAGCAGTTGGTGTGTTGCTGCGTCCCGCAACTGCAACATACCTCCATAGCTCGACACTTCCCTGCCAGATGGCCATACCCTGGCATTTGTAACACCTTGTTGTCTTCTTCATACGGTCTCACTGATGTTCTCCTATCCCAGCAATACGGTGCTTGTAAATTTTTGTAACCAGTGCAGTTGCACTGGTCAGCTTCAGACTATTGAGCTGGTCTCCGATCAGCTCGGCCAGTTCTTCTTTTTTCAATGTGTTCTATCTCGGTGTGGGAGATGACTCCCAACGCCAAGTTATCCTCTGTGCGAGCTTCCACTAGTATCTGGATCCCGTTAATTTATGTTATGTTGGCTATTTGCTGGGCCTGTCCCCATTCCACGAAGGTGACGATAAGGCCACCACTCACTGGTCTGCGGACGACCCTTTTCACCCCCCTAATTCCAAAGGAGTCAAAAAACTTCCTGAGGACAAGGAGGTTTAGTTGCTTGCGCGAACGGCTTGTGACTCGATACAGTCTTATGACCTTCGCCTGGTCACAGGTCAGCATCGTCAGGTTCATGTAGTACCTAGGGAGCAGAGAAGATCTTGCCTCGCCGAGGTGAAGTTCTAAGGCCCCGCTTCAATATTAATATCAACTGACAGAGGAGAATAAAATAGAATGAATAAAACAGATCAAGAGTGAGTACGGTTATATTTGTTGTGTTGTCAATTGTAAGAGAGACAATTGAGGACCTACAATTGTGTATAAATGTGGCAGAAAGATAGATCAGCAGCCTTGGACTTGGTCACAATTTTCGTGATGCCATATGGCAGCAGGGTCTACCATTAGACAACACATTATGCTTCCAATATCTTCCCAGGCAGTAGTACCTCCCTGTTTGGTAGCTGCCTACTACCTACTACTTGCCGTTCCATACGTAAATTCAAAGTCGCTTTTTCCTTCATCCCTAAGATTTATTTCTGATTTTGTTTTAGTGAAAATTCTGATGAAAACGAAATATTATTTAGTTTGAGGAATCACTGTATTTTACTTTAAACTATTAATCGTTGCAACATAGAGTAGCAGGATAATACTGTCATTTGTAGTGGATGTAAGATAAAGCAGCAGTCCTGAATTTACTGATAGTTGGTGAAATGTATACCATCAAGGCATGAACCATAACTTCTGTTAATGTCATCCCGTGGAAGATAAAATCCTGGAACTTGCGCCAGGAGAACCGGTGATGTATGTGTGGATGATCATTCATCATACCGAGATGAGTTGCTGACACTAATTTTGATCCCAGCCGACACATTACGTTGTTTAGTCGGTGAGTCGACGGTGAAATGAAATTGGTGTTTTATTTCAACGTACTTCGTTTCAGTATCGATTCAACAGTTTAGCAGCGTTAGAACTATTTCATAGTCGTATCAACGTTAAAGTTACGTCGAGCACCTGCTGGGTTTCAGTGAAGGGTATCATTTTGAGTCTTAAGCGTGGCTGTTTCCATTAATTCTGTAATGATCAAGAGTTTCTGTTCCTTACTTTAAAGTGTTTCGTGATCTCAGAACTAGCAGTAATGTTGGGAACAATCCCTGTAACAGCGTGATGGTTTTGGGTAACGCTAAACCAGGAAACAGTTGTGTTGTAAACATCCCCCAAACCAAGTTGAGTTTTAATTTATCTGTATAAACGTCCGGTTGGTTTGCTTAAAGAAAAAACTTTTCTACTTCAATTTGTGCAATAAATACTTGTCAACTCGTTAACAGAGCAGGACTTGTGTGGGATGCACTCTTCCTCGGCTTAAATATCCTATACACAAGACAGGCTACTACCAGGTGTGGCAACATTCAAGGTGTCAGACATGACATTGTCCTATCTATCCAAGAAATGCTGCATGAGCGCAACACGTATGTACAGTCATTTAAAAATGCCCTGGAAAACATGCCTTCTGACGAGTACAAAGTCAGGATCAAAGCAGACACGACCCCTAAGGGAGAACATGAAAGAAGACTCAATGCTCCTGTAGTTGATGAAGTAGCCATCCTTATTGTCGGTCAAGAGTTTGAGAAAAGAGACATCATACTCAAAATGGGAGACGAGTCGCTCACAAGAATATCAGAGACACATCGATCCTATGATGCACTGCAGTATCCTCTCATCTTCTGGAAGGTAAAGACGGATATCACTTCAACATTCCTCACACAGATCCAGCGACTGGTGCAGCAAAAGTAGGTACGAAAGTCTCATCCAATGACTTTTATTCATACAGATTCATGATCAGAGAAGACAGTTTCAACCAGATACTAAGATCAAGGAACCTCTTCCACCAGTTTGTAGTGGACATGTATGCCAAAATTGAAACAGAAAGACTCACCTTCATACGACTCAACCAAAAGAAGCTCAGGGTTGATGACTACATTCATCTGAGAGATGCAGTAGCAAGGGATGGACATGTGGGTAATGTTGGACAGCTGGTGATTCTCCCCTCTTCCTTCACTGGAGGTCCGCGATACATGCATGAAAAGACTCAGGATGCCATGACCTACGTCAGAAACTATAGACGACCAGATCTCTTCATTACTGTTACATGCAACCCTGTATGGACTGACATAACAGAAGCTCTAATGGAAGGCCAGAAAGGACAAGATCGGCATGACATTACAGCGAGAGTATTTCGTCAGAAAGTGATCAAACTCATGGACTTACGAGCAAAAGCATCAATCCTTGGCCCTACACGGTGCTACATGTACTCCACTGAGTGGCAGAAACGAGGTCTACCACATGCCCATGTCTTGATCTGGCTGAAAGAGAAACTTCGACCGAACATGATTGACAACTGCATACGAGCAGAGTTTCCTGATCCAGAAGAAGATCCAGTTCTCTATGAGATCATCAAGAAGCAAATGATTCATGGGCCATGTGGACCATTCAACAGACACTCTCCATGCATGAAAGATGGACGTTGCACCAAAATCTTCCCAAAAGACCTGATAAAGGATACTCAGAGTGGAGAAGATGGCTGTCCTCAGTACAGGAGAAGAGCGCCAGGCGATGGAGGTTTTACAGCAGTGTTGCGACCTGGAACAGACAGTGAAATAACAGTAGACAACAAATGGGTGGTCCCCTACAATCCTCTTTTGAGTAAAGCATTCAATGCGCACATCAATGTGGAGTTCTGCAATTCAGTCAAGTCCATCAAGTATGTCTGCAAATACGTCAACAAAGGCTCTGACCAAGCGATCTTTGCATTGGAAAAGGATGGAAATCATGATGAGGTGACACAGTTTCTGCAGGGCCGTTATATATGCAGCAATGAAGCCCTATGGAGAATTTTTAATTTTCCCATACACGAACGATGTCCAACAGTAGTTCATCTGGCTGTTCACCTGGAAAATGGACAAAGAGTATACTTCACAGAAGAGTCCCTCCAAAATCAAATGGCAAATCCTGCTGATACGACCCTCACTCCATTCTCGAAGCTTTCACAGGAAGATGAGTGTGCTCAAATACCCCTGTATGTTAACGTACCCAAGTTCTACATATGGCAGGCTTCAATGAAAACGTTCCAGAGAAGAGCTCAAGGATTCGATGTTGAAGGATATCCAGAGATAAAGTCAGGCAATGCTTTGAGACGTGTCTACACGGTTCACCTCAACAACTTTGAATGCTATTGTTTGAGACTACTTTTGCACTACATCCGTTGCTCAACGTCATATGCAGCACTAAGACAGTGATTGGACAAGTCTGCAGAACCTATCAGGAAGCGTGCAATCTCCTTGGGCTACTGGAAGATGATGGTCACTAGAATGACACATTAGAAGAGGCAGCAGCTACTCAATCGCCAATGAGAATGAGAAACTTGTTTCCCATCATCATTGCTACATGTGGACTTTCCAACCCAAGCCAGCTCTGGAAAAACCACCAAGAAAGTCTTTCAGAGGATCTGCTTCATCAAGCAAGAAGAGAACATCCTGGTCAAGAGATTGAGTTCATGGATGACATGTTCAACAGGGCTCTCATCATGCTGGAAGACAAAGTGATGGAGCTATGCGGAAAAAACCTGACTGATTTTGGATTGCCTTCCCCAAACCGAGAAGAACCAGTAGTTGCAAACAGGGAGTTGCTCAGAGAGACAGACTACTCAGTTGAAGTTCTGGTGAATTTTCTTGAAGAAAATGAGCCTCACCTGGTGCCTGATCAAGCAAATGCTTATGAACAGATCTTGCAAGCGATACAAGCGGAGCAGGGAGGTATGATCTTTCTCGATGCACCTGGCGGGACAGGAAAAACATTCCTGATCAACCTTCTGTTGGCCAAAGTACGTCATCAGGGGAAAATTGCTCTTGCTGTGGCATCCTCAGGCATTGCTGCAACACTACTAGAAGGAGGACGTACTGCACACTCAACTTTTAAACTGCCTCTCAACCTCGCTCACAATGAGAATCCAGTGTGCAACATCAAAAAAGGATCGGCAAAGGCAAAACTCTTAGAAAAATGCAGCCTCATAGTCTGGGATGAATGCACTATGTCTCACAAGTTAGCGTTTGAAGCATTGGACAGGACCTTGCAAGACATACGAGAAAATGACCAGCTCATGGGTGGCATTACAATGGTCATTGCTGGAGACTTTCGCCAGACCCTACCTGTCATTCCTCGAAGCACTCCAGCTGATGAACTGAATGCGTGCCTCAAGGCATCATACCTTTGGAGAAGTGTTCAGACACTCACCCTATCCACAAACATGAGAGTACATCTACAAGGAGATCAGGATGCTGGACGGTTTGCAAACCTTCTACTACAGATTGGGAATGGAACTTTCCCTGTTGATTCAGAAGGACAAATAATCATTCCTCAAGGATGTGGAAATGTTGTAAAGTCCTCAACTGAGCTCACTAACATGGTCTACCCAAACATTATCCACCACTACAAGGATCACAAGTGGCTGCGTGAACGCGCAATTCTGGCACCAAAGAATGAAACAGTGGCTGAAATCAACATGACTCTACTCAGACAGCTTCCAGGCAGTGAGACCTCATTCAAATCTGTTGATACAATAATCGACCAGGACCAAGCAGTCCAGTACCCTGCAGAATTCCTTAATTCTCTGGAGCCCGCTGGAATGCCTCCTCACCACCTCACTCTCAAGATTGGAACTCCTATAATGCTCTTAAGAAATCTTGAACCACCAATCCTCTGCAATGGCACAAGACTGGTGGTGAAGAACATGATGCCACATGTACTGGAAGCTACAATACTGACAGGAAAAGCTAAAGGAGAGGACGTTTTTATACCAAGGATACCTCTCATCACCACTGACCTGCCATTTGAGTTCAAGCGACTTCAGTTCCCGGTTAAAGTGAGCTTTGCCATGACCATCTACAAAAGCCAGGGACAGTCCCTAAAGATGGTTGGCCTAAACCTGGTGTTTCCTTGCTTCTCTCATGGACAGTTCTATGTTGGATGCTCCAGAGTGGGAACTGGCAAAAATCTGTACATACTTGCAACTAATGGCAAAACCAAAAATGTGGTCTACCTTAATGCACTACAGTGAGACAATGTGGAGCCTCCCGGAAGGTGGCGTCCTACCGTGGCCTAGCGAAAGAGCCGCCCGGAGGGCGCGATTCCACTAGTGTGTGTATATATATATATATATATATATATATATATATATATATATATATATATATATATATATATATATATATATATAAAATGTTGGAGTGTATGTAGAAGTCCGGCGTGCTTTATTGAGCTAATTAGTCATAAGAAGTGATCCCTCGTTTCACAGGATTTGCAAAATGTTACCTGGACGAATCTACGTGATACAGGTAGTCCCCTATTTGAGGTTCACGTTATGCTTTCCGTTGAACAGGCTTTGTGTAGCTTATAAATAGAGTCTAGGACTGCTTTTAGTATCCTGGTGGTCCAGGAGGTAGCGTTCCCTGGTCACAGTCAAGTGGGCTCAGGGCCCGGGGTCTGAATCCTGGCGAAGTTGAGGTGTTGATTGTATGTAGAAGTCCGCGTACTTTATTATTATGAAATATATATATATATATATATATATATATATATATATATATATATATATATATATATATATATATAGCGAAATATTTTGATGCTCGTTACCCTCCCCTTCCGAGTGGTGTTGGCGTTAGTGTCGGGATGTATGTGTGCAAAATATTTTGTAAAAGTATTTGTGAGTAAAACTGGTACTTGATACATAAAAATTATCCTAATATGTATGTATGTATGTTTAACTTTTTTTGCAGTTTAATATAGGAGTTGTTTTATATTAGTGCCGTTAAGCTTGTAGTCCATCAGTGTAACAGCACCATTTGTATTATATAAATATTCACCCAAATGTATAATACTTAAATGTATAATATCCAATTATTCACTAAGTTATTTAACAATAACTCACAAGATATTCACAAAGTTATTTAACCATGACTCAGTAGTTGTTTATGTCAGAGATTTAAATTACAAATTGCCCACGAGGGGGCTAGTTTATTGGGCACCCCTTACATCCTGTGCAAGGTGAAGTGCAGAAGCGTTTACAGTGCCCAACTGGGAAGCGTGCGGAGTTCATGCATTAAGGGTGTAAAGGCCTGAAGGGTCATGGGTTTTGTCAGCAAGTTACATAAAGTGACAGAATGATGAGTGTGTGGGGGGAACATTCCCGGTACACTTTATCTGTTTATGGCAAAGTGTGGCAGGTCATACATGCTGAGGTCTGTAACTTCATCAGAGGTTAAGCGAGGTCAAGCTGATTTTGCAAATACCGCGCCCGCTCCTCCTTGCGTCTCACGACTCACATCACTTGTTACCCAGTGAACCTATAGGTGCACTAAGACACTTCCCTTAGCAAAAAGGTACAATATACTCTCAACTGAACTCGGTACCTGTGAAACTATATTTTTCTACAATAAAGAAAAACCAGCAAAGTGTTTACTTCAGCCCAGCCACTTACTAGTTCCAGAACTAATATATATATATATATATATATATATATATATATATATATATATATATATATATATATATATATATATATATATATATATATATATATATATATATATATTTGTGTGTGATATATATCTACAAAAAAGGACCAACACATTGGTACACGCCTACACTGTGGGTTTTGTCAGTCACTGCTGGGCATTGGAGGTGAAAGGACATCTGGGTTTGTCAGTGGTGGATACCTTCTCAAATATTGTTTAATTGAGTATTATATACTCAGTGCTGCTCTATTATTATGTATTGTGTGGAAAGTGCAATTAATTATTGTGTTGTAAGGTGGTTTATTGTTTATATACTGTGCACATATTAGTTGTTTATTAAGGATGGAAAACCAAGTGCAGTTTAACTTTGTAAGGAGTCATTGTCAACAATATTTTGTCCTATGCTAAATATTTTCAAAGTCAGTGATCATGTTTATTATTTATAATATTGATTTAATTTATCTCTTCATTATGGAACCTGCACATTTATTATGGTAAACTGTTGTTATAAAATTTTATTTAAATCTTTCGTGTCGTGTATAATTCCAAACCTTCACTCCTGAACTGTTGTGATAAAGTAAGAGGGCTGTGATTGAACCCACGATGCACAATTTCGTCCTTATTTGTGTTTGTAACTTTTGCATTAACATTGTTTGTCGTGTATTGAAATTACATTAATTTTAAGTGATAAATATTAAGGACGAAGTTTCGCTGAGTTGCCGTATTTTTTTTTGTGCCATATGTGCCCCCATTATTATATTCATCTTTAACGTAATTCAAATTGCTAAGTTATGGCATAACAAAATGGGGGCCTGCGTCCGGGAGAATTTAGTCAAAATTAAGTAAAATTAAGATAAAATCATCAGGGGTGTATTTTGCGAATTATTTTGGGTACAAGTTGCCATATCTGTTTAAAATGAAGTCTATTGATTTAGCTAAGTTCATTGCTGAACCTTCAGTGTTAAGGTTGGAGTATAGTACCATTCGTAAAGATGATTGGGTTTCGTTGGCTAAGCTTTATAAAGTAGAGATTAAGTCAAATTTGGAAAAAGGCAACTGCCAAAGATGCTGTAATTAGAAGTTTGGTGGAAAAGTCAATTTTGGATGAGTCTGCGTTCCAACTGTGTGAGATGGAGGAAGATCCGTCAGTAAAGTTAACATAGTTGCAGTTATAAAGAGAGAAGCTGGGGTGGGAAATGAAGTTAAGGTTGTAGGAAAAAGAAATGGAGGACAGAGAAAGAGAAAGGGAGGACAGGGAAAGAGAAAGGGAGGACAGGGAAAGAGAAAAGGAATTCCATTTAGAGCTGTTGGATAGGAGAGCTACTCTGGGGTCGGGTGACGTCAAATTTTATGTAATTAAAGTGACGAAGTCTGTGCCAAAATTTGATGAACATGATCAGGAGAGTTTTTCATCCAATTTGAGCAGATTGCCACAACTCTTTCCTGGTCTCAGCAGTACAGTATTGGCCCTTGCTGATCCAGTCTGTCCTTGTGGGCAAAGACCGTTCCATTTACTTGTCCCTAACCAGCTCTCAGCAAAACGAGTATTCTGTGGTCAAGAAAGCCATTTTGAAATCTTACCGGTTGACAGCAGAGTCATATAGAGATAAGTTTAGAAATACATTCAAATTGCCCGATCAGTCATATATCAAATATGGTCACACTGTCACTAAGTTACGCAACAGATGGCTTTCTGCTAGTGGAGTTAAAATCTATGATGAACTTTGTGAATTGATTGCACTAGAGCAGTATTTGAGAGGTGTACGTTTGTGAGAAGGAAGTTACAACTATTGAGAGAGCTGTAAATAATATATCCAAGTCTAAACGGTCTTAGATTGAAAATATCTTAGTTTAAAAGTCTTAGATTTATACGTACGGGTTTAAAACGTTTTATTCTCATGCATTCAGATCTGAAACGTCTTAGATAGAACCCCCCCCCCCCAGTATAAAAGGTTCTAAACGCTTGAACTTCGAATATCTAGAGTCCTAGACAATATTGACTGCTGCCTCCTGGCCTAAGATGTCCTATACATTCCCTGCTGCCGGGTGGGGTCACCTACACATCAGTCACTTTAAGGCAGGTTGGCGAAAATTTATACTGGAGTCTTTAGATAAGATTTTGACTTAGTCAAACACTGAAATTGTTTTGTGTTATATGACTCTACACACTTCCTAACTCTGAGTTAGTGTTTTTTTTTTGTTTTTTTTACCTGAGTGACGCAAGTCTGGCTAACGTTTCATTTACCCGGGTCGGACTTTTCTGTTACCTACTTGAGTCAAGCGCCTACGTTGCTTGGATTAAGCGTCGTTGTTGCTCAAGCCAAGCCCCTCCTAAGTCAATCGTTTTTACGACTTAAAGCAAACGTTTGTTACTCACGTCATGCGTTACTGTTATCTAATTCATTTTTTTGTTAATTAAGTCAAACGTTTCTGGTACCCAAGTTACTAAAGTAAAAAGATTCCTGCTGCTTCCTTCCATTACAGAGGAAGTCGTGTCAGCTAAACCTTTCAGTCATGTAGTCAAACATTTCTCTTGGTTAAACGTATTTCGTTTATTATCTCCCAAAGAAGAAACGTTGTGATTACAAGAAAAACTTTATTTCATTTGCCATCAGTTGTATTTGTCCCTCTGTGTCTTTACACTCTTTTAATAAAGATGATAATGCAATAAAAATACTCTCTCTCTCTCGTGCTCTACCTCTCTTGTTTAACCCACCTTCTCCCCGCAGGTGGTCATACAGTTGCACCAGCCCATGAAACTACGGCGGTCAGAGGACTCGGACCAACGCTTGTACAACGCGGGCCCCAACTCTCGCTCACCACGGGCCGCCAGGTTCAGGAGGCACACATCAAGGGTGATCTATCTCGTCCCTCTCCACGGCGGCATCTGGACCCTCTGCGTCAGCCTCTCAGGTAAAGTGTCCAATGTTTTCTTGAGGGTATCTTGGACTTTGGTCTTTCTGTCGGGCTCTCGAGTAAAGTACGAAAGCTTTGATTTCCGTTTTTCTTTCTACCTCTCTGGTGGAAAAAGCCAAATATTTTTTTTCAGAGAATCTTGGACTTGCGCTTAGAGGTTTGAGAGGAGTGCAACTGCTGATTATTTTGAGGATTGCTGGTTTGATCCCGGGTCACTCGATCCAGAGTTGAGGAAGTGAAGGAGGTCGAGTGCAGCGCTAGACACTCTACCGAAGGTTTAGTATATGGTGCCCTGTTCCTCACTGTCCGTAATGGGTAGTCAGGCCTATGGGAACCACTTTCACTTTAGAGGTATCACATTAAGTAATTTCGGATCATGAATGGCGGAATCGTGTCGGAAGTGATAGAGGGAACAAGTCTGACCACTCAAAAAACACTGAACTGATATGAAGCGTTGTGAATTAGTTTAGATGTTAAGATTCACTCTGTTGCTGCTGCCAGTTGGTTATATGAACATGTACTATACTGTATATATGGATCCATTTACTCACTTGTCTTAACACTCGCCCGTCATTCTCTACACTTTGTGTTACACAGCTGCTCCTATTATTTTTTTTTTCATTCTTTGAGTCTCAGTAACTCTTTGATCCACCCAACATGAAACAGAGACAAGTAAAGGTAACAGATCTGTATTATGTAACCTCCGAAGCTATAAATAATTTTTACAGCATCAAAGGCATACTAAGCACACAAACATAAACCACCAATTAGAACATAGAGAAGAATCTGTTGAATATAAAGAAATTAATTTGAGAGAGCTGCAATGATTAATTAATTTTATCTCGCGCCAAATCACATCCAAATGAGATCCTGTGGCATTTGAGTGACGTTTATAATCTTTAGAATCTCCCACATTTTTGTTCATTTATTGAAGTCATGTGACCGTTCACTTTATTAAGTATACAAGTCCAGTATGGGAACGAGTGTGTGGCATAGCTGGTGAGTGATGTGACGCGCACATAATTCTTTTATTTATTTTTCTCAACGAGCTTCATATATCAGAAACTGTAATGTACACAGAGAAATAAAGTAAACAATAATTACCTGTGTACATTACAGTTTCTGATATATTTATAACACTGGTGTGCTTGAAGCTCGTTTAAAATCTGTCTGTGGTCCGAGTGTAGGCGGGCTGCCCCATCCCTTCAACACTGACAATGGTGGGCAGGGAACCTGAGCTTCAACAGAGGAGTTAAGGTGGGATAGCTTTTTAGCCCATCGTGATCTAGTGGATAAGCTTCCTGCCTACCATTTGTGGTGGTCCGTGTTCGATACCTGGCACTCAGAGGTGATTTTTGTTGTTTACACACACATACACATTATATATATATATATATATATATATATATATATATATATATATATATATATATATATATATATATATATATATATATATATATATATATATATATATATATACACACGCACACTGTGTATGTTAATATTTTTGCCTCTGTTTATTAAACTGTATGCTTGTCTCATCATCTTCATCGCCATTCTATGGTCATTTTCTACAGTGGGTTAGCCGTGATTACCTGGTGGCATGGTGTTCCTAATGTGCAAATTTGAAGTTGATTTTGCGTCGGGATGCCCTTCTTATTATCAACCCACAGTTACAGAGTTATACTTCGGGCTTCTCAGCGCCCTCTTAGCGGGTGAGGATGGGTCCCTATACCCAGAGGTAATTAAAGATTACCCGCCCACCTGTTTGCCTTATAATTTGTCTGCCTGTAATCTATCTGCTGCATCAGTCTATAATTAGTTAAGCAATATAAAGAAATTTAAAAGCTGCTTCCCTGATAGCGGATGTTTCTGACAGGGAAACCTTCAGCACTATACAGTAATATACACTGACCCACCAGCACTGTCAGTAAGGGAGACTGGGAGAACAACTCGGTGGTGTTTATGCTGTACTGTTTCTTTTTATCAAAAGAGTCAGGTCCACTCGTGTCAAGTTATTCAGAATCAAATAGGTAATTACTCTTTAAGTTGTGTGTCAGTGAGAGGTTTCCTTCATAAGACCTACAACAGTTTCAGGTCTTTACTGAGGACCAACAGTATAGAAACAAGCACTTCCTGTTTATTTACTTCTAAACATTGAGGTGGAGCCGGAAGTTATATTTTGCCCTGGAAGTGTATTCATCTTACATCATAATTAGCTGGTCTAGTTCAGAAACTATATAATATATAGAGAGATAAAGTAACATCATATTGCTCCGTTAAGGAAGAGGTGAATTAGTCAATATTATTTCTACCTGAATATCGCAAAGTACTTCGCGTTCCACTTATGGATATGTTAAGTGATAAACAGTAAACTATAGCATTAGTTTCAAGCCAGATTTCCCTGTCTTCACACCTACAACAGATAAGTGGAAAATTTACATATGCGCCTCCAATCAAATGTTTTAGAAATATTATGCAACGTGACAAAAAAAAATACAAAATCCAGATAAGGATCGTTCCGTATTTTCAAAATTTCATACGTTAATTCTTTCTCCTAACAGGCTCCGTGAAGCGTAGACAAGGTAATAAATTAAAATAGCATCAAAACTGCCCTGAGACTTGACGTGTCTTCTCACCTCTAGTAAAAGGAAAATAACAATGTAAATATCTTTTGAGAATCTCTGCTCTGTTCTTACATACAAAAGAACATAAGAATGGAGAAACTGCAACGGGCCTATTGGTCCATACTAGGCAGCCCCCATTTACACCCAACCCCTATTGCTCATATATCCATCCAACCTATATTTGAAGCTACCCAGCGTTTTCGAGTTAATGATGATGTTCGGTAACTTGTTTCACTCATCCACAACTCTATTTCCAAACCAGTGTTTACCTATCTCGCGCCTAAATCTAAATTTGTCTAATTTAAATCCATTGCTACGAGTTGGCTCCTGATTGGATAATTTGAGTACCTTTGTTATATCACATTTGTTTAACTCTGACTTCCATTT
Organism: Homarus americanus; assembly: GCF_018991925.1. Taxonomy (NCBI): domain Eukaryota; kingdom Metazoa; phylum Arthropoda; class Malacostraca; order Decapoda; family Nephropidae; genus Homarus; species Homarus americanus. The sequence continues at coordinate 15,744,462 of NW_024711292.1, forward strand.
ATACACCTCACTCTATATCTCTCGTTGGAGTGCAAATTCAGATGCTTTAATCTGTCTCTATACTCAAGGTTCCTAATGCTTTCTAGGGATTCCATATCCAATCTATAGTACGGTGACCAGAACTGAACCGCGTAATCTAAGTGAGGCCTCACTTTGTTCAGGGAATTAGCTAGGTAGACTCCAGGTGTTGGAGCGGTGGGTGAGAGGCTGTAGGGCGACGAACCAGATCTACTGTGACTGGGGAAAAGGTTTGGTGGGAGAAGCAAGGTTAGGTTAGTTTAGAGGAAAACCCAGAGACCCCAGTATCTGCTGTGTCACTTTTCCATCATCATGTCAGTGTCGGCGTCGACAAGATAGAAACTTTCCAAACCTCTGTTGTGGGTCATGACCGACTGTGAATGATTCCCACCAGGAGG
>NW_024711292.1:15747377-15757873 GCF_018991925.1 Homarus americanus
ATACCACTGAGCTAACAGCATATCATCAATAGCTCACAGAGGCAGAGGCTGCACTACGTTTATACAAGTCTGTACAAAAGATAATGTACTCGTAATGTAAACCTAATTAAACTCACACTTTGTGACCGATAAACGAAGCATATGTACAGTATATACTCCAATACTTCGACAATGTAAAAGTCCATTTTTTTATAATATAACAGTTACTGTAATATTGGGCAGGCCCCATTGGACATTTTCAAAAGAATTGAATTATATCATCGTGAAAATGGGGGTGCAGAGTGTATTAATTTACAGCACAATGAAGGCTTTAATAAAAGAGTCAATATCAGTAACACATTTTAGTTCACCTTTATACTCTCATGCACTGCCCTGTATAATACTACATCTAAGATACTTTTTGCTTTTGTTAGGCGCTTGGGAGCAGGACACTTTGACTTAAGGGTTGAGTTTTTTTCTTTCTTTGTTTTTTCTTTAATTATTTTTCCGACAACTGCTGGGGGTATTGTTTTCAGTCCTATGATCTGTCTGTCTGATTGTCCCAAAATTAACTCGGGAACGGATCTGCGGATTTGCACCAAACTTGGTAGGTTTGATCAACATATTTCAAGGTCCACATGATAAAATGTTTGTGTAAATCGAGCAAAACTAACGAAGTTGTGCCATGGTAAAGGATTGCGACAACAAGATTGAAATAATGGTTGTATGTATCTTTATATAATTTAGCTGAATATCTTTCTCGTCAGAAACGATCATCCCAACGATTATGAATAAACTCATTTAGAAATACTGTACATCATTACTTCAGGACGATATCGAACAGATTTGCAGCAGCCAATAAGCTGTAACTCTTGAGGAGAGGGCGGGGCATCTCTTCTCAGCTGGGAAGAAACACACTATAGATCAATATTTACCTGGCCGTGGTAACGGTTTGCGAGCAAGGTTTGCATCCGCTCTGTTGTTTAATTTCCCGTGCAACTGGCGTTGATATTAATCGCTTTATATGATAACGTCGTCACCCATTTGTTAAACGTTCTTACTGTTTAACGATGATGCATTTGCAATTCGGTCACAGCTGGAAACTTCACTCAGCGTTAATCAATGTGGAGGGGTTCTCTCAGCTGTCTTTATTACCCATTGCTGTTGGTCATAATAAGACGTTTATACAGTAAAAGTTTCCTGACCAAGCAAAACGTTTGTTATTCGTATAAAATATTTGTTACTGTCCAAATATATTGTTTGTTTGTTTTCCCATATGAAACGTTTGTTATTGTTCGTATTAATGTTGTATTGCCCTTACTGTATTTTTTTATTGTCGGTATACAACTTTTGGTTTTATAATATAAAACGTTTCCTTATTTTCATTGTGAAACGTTATGCCAGAATACGAAACGTTTTAAACATTAGCTATTAATATACGTCACTCTCAAAAGCATCATTTACAAATCATATAAATAACTAGTATTACCCGTTATAGAAGAAATTGCTGTCAGTCCACTGCTGAAGTATTACAAAAAATTATTCACAAAGCTTCTGTCCGAAATTTCCTATATTAAAAACGACTGCAGTATTTTGTGTAAATATTTGCCCCCGCGTCTTTGTATACGTCGTTTTTTTCCCTACCTGAATAAAAACGTTTCTCTTTACCTGTGAGTAAAATTGTTCAGCCTTGTCCTAATTAAGAGTTTTTATAGTGTAATATTTTTATTGTGCAAACAAAAGCCTTTTACGTCATAAACTCCAATTAATGTCGATTTTTTGTTTTGTTTTCTAATGTTAGGTGAAGAATCGAGTTATTGAACAGGCAAGGCGAATAGCTGTGTGAACTTGTGCTTGTTGTATGTATAGAGGTTTGATTACTGTCTATGTATAGACAGAAAACACAGTTTGTATCCTTTTTATTTTCATAAGGTATAGACGTTCTTTTAGGGTTCCAATTTTCAGTCATTCTTAGACTAGTGAGTCCCATAACCTTAGTTGGATACAAGAACGCCTCCAAGTAGCCTACGTTTTAGTCTCTGTACAGTTGCGGAAATGTGTTCCTACACCCCTTGCCTTGTCTCCAAACGGCCAACCTATATCATGACTTATAGCAAATCTATTCACCAGTCACGTCCGTCGTTACACTACCAATACCCGTTCATTCATAATAGTAAATAGTGATAATACAACTGTGACGCTGCCATTTGGAGACGGTTTACCACAGGGGGCATTGGAGCACATTTCCGCAACTGTACGACGGTAGTTACTTTCGCCAACTTCTTTTTGTCATATATTAAATAAACCAGTTAACCGAGTTCTCACAACTTTAGTTAACTGGAAAAAAAATTACTTATTAAAATTTTGAGAGTCAGTAGAGGGTTCGGATTCAGAAGTTCTGTAAGTTAACTTTGCTTTATTGCTAATGTAAGTTATGATCTCTGTGTAATCTTAATAATTTGTTTCTGCTCTCAGTCAACTAGTTAAGTCTTTACTTAGGAGGTATATTCAACTTCAGAATGTAGTCCAGGCGGTCAATTATGGGCCCATGATAATTGTTCTCGCAGCTTGAAATATAAACAAACTTGAAATATAAACAAACGTTAGAGTTACCAGCGATGTGTACTCATAGTGTGACTCAGAATATGAAGTACATTATTACGATGCCGACAATAGAGAGTTCTTCCCGCTCCTCCAAGGAGATTAATCCTGCTTGTGTTGGTTTTGAGGCTGGAGCTGCGTTGTGTTTGTTCATCTGGTAGAAAAACTCTCATTAATGGATACTCATTTTCTTTAGTTACTGTGCAGGAGTCCGTCAAGTGCAACACTACCGGATATACATTTTTTTATACATATATAAGTTACTGGTGTATCACACTTACCAACATTCCAAAAGTATTTACGTGCCAATCTCACTTTTATATGTACACAGGACGGGTATTTTTACCATCTTACTATTGCAACAGGGAGTATGGGGAGGCCAAGTCTGTTATGGGGGATAGTCGTAGTACACGCTTTGTTACTTATATTTTCTCTTTGCTTTTTGTCGTTTTTTGTTTTCTTGTGGTCCTTCTTCTTCTTTTCTCTTCCTCTTTTTATTCCTTCTTGTCCTCCCTCTCTTCTTTTCCATTTTCTTCTCGTCTGTCTCTTCTCCCTCCACCAATCCTCCCTATCCTTTCCTCTTCCTTCTCTTTCAGGTCACCTCGTCTCTATTTTTCCATCTTCTTCATCCGTGTCTTCTCTCTCCTCTGTGCCTAATGTTTTATCTCTCTCTCTCTCTCTCTCTCTCTCTCTCTCTCTCTCTCTCTCTCTCTCTCTCTCTCATTTTTACCGTCTTCCCCCTTCTCAATCGCATTATCCTGCTCTCCTCTTCCACTAATCATTTTTTCTATTTTTCTTCCTTTTCTCCTCCTCTTCTTGGCTGCCTCCTCCTTCCGTCTACCTTTCCTCTTCTCCCCTTCTCTTCCTCCATTTTCCCTTCATTCCTCTCCTCTCATTCCTTAATTTCGCCTCTTCTTCTCGGCCAATTATCAACATATTTCTATCCTTTCTGTTCTCCTCTCTCATTCCCATTTTATTATTCTCGTCTTCCTATACCCCTTCCTCCTCCCCCACTCCCCCTTTTTCACTCCCCCCTCCTTATTTCCCTTTCCTTTCTCCTCATTTACTTCTCGTATTCAATCCACTCTTCTCTTCCTCCTCCTCCTCCTCCTCCTCCTCTTCTTCCTCTTTCTCATATAACATTTCTGTGTCCTCTTCCTCTCACCCTGCCTACCTCATCCTCCCCTCTTCATCTTTCTCTCTCTCCTTACTCTCTCCTACTCCATCTCTTCTCCCTCTCCTCCTTCCTTTCTCCTTCCCCATCTCCTCCCTCCCCTACTTCTTCTCCCTTCCTTACACTCCTCTCCTCCCTCTCCCCCTCTTCTTCCTTCCTTCCTCTCCCCCTTCCCCTCGTCCCTATCCCCCTCTTCCTATTCCTCCTTCCTCTCTCCTCCCCTCCTCCCCTCTCTTCCTCCTCCTCTTCCATTTTCCACATATTGTTCTTCCCTTCCTTCCCTCCCCTCCCCTTTATCATGACTTTTCTTCTTCTCTCTCTCCTCCTCCCTTTCCCCTCTTCCCCTTCTTCCTCCTCGTCCATTTCTCATCATACATATATTTCGACCTCTTCCTCCTCCTTTCCCTCTCCCTTTCCCGTCCCTGATTCTTCCTATTCCTCTACTCCTTCCTTTTTTTACCTCTGTTTCTTCCCTTTTCCTCACTCCTTGCTCCTCATTCTTCCGCCCCTTCCATCTTCATTTCCCCTCCTTCTCCTTCAGTCATGTCCTCCTCCTACTCCTCCTCTCTTCCTCCCCTCGTTCCCTCCTCTTCTCTCGCCTTCGTCCTCCCTTACTTCTCTTTATCACCCCTTCCCGTCTCACCCTTCCTCTTTCCCCTTCTTCCCTTCTCATATCCTCTCTCTTCCTCTCATCTTCTCCCTCCTCCTCATCTCCCTTCGCCTCATTTTTTTCCGATCCTCCTCCTCCTCCTCTTCCCTCTTTTCCTCCTTCTCACTCTTTTCCTTCGTTTACCCTTCCTCCCTCTTCCGTTCTCCTTCTCCTCTTCATCCCCCTCCTCCTCACAGCCCTGTACACTCAGCAGACGATGTAAACAGAGAGGCGAAGGCATGTATGGCCTGACTCGGTTATAACCAGTGAATTACATTAATTTTTTAGGGATCTACCGGAAGCCTAACTAAAGGGGGTGATGATCGATTTCTTTCCTGTCTGTCTGTCTGTCTTTCTCTCTGTCTATTTTGGTCTTCCTGTCTGTCTGTGTGTCTATCATTGTTTATTTTTTTCCTATCAGTCTGTTTGTCTGTGTGTGTCTTCCTGTCTGTCTGTTTGTCTATCATTGTTGATTTTTTTCTGCCTGTCTGTCTGTCTATCTCTTTTGGTCTTCCTGTCTGTCTGTTTGCCTGTCATTGTTTATTTTTTCCTGCCAGTCTGTTTGCCTGTGTGCGTCTTCCTGTCTGTCTGTTTGTCTATCATTGATGATTTTTCCTGTCTGTCTGTCTCTGTTTTGGCCTTCCTGTTCGTCTCTGTCTGTCATTGTCGAATTTTTCCTGTCTTTGTTTGTTTGTTTATCAGTCTTTATGTGTATATCTGTCTGTTTGTCTGTCTGTCTGTCTGTCTGTTTGTTTGTCTGTTATTGTTGACCATATATTTTTTCGTTGTTTTATTTACGGAAAAACTCTCTCTCCCTTTCACACACACACACACACACACACACACACACACACACACACACATACTGTTACGGCCCAAGGGTAGATCGTTACATAAACACAAATTACTTAAGACTTTCAAATATATATCAGTTTATTCCCAAGTTCTCCCAACAAAGGTCACGTTAACAGGTCACAACCTAAACAAGGCAAGAAAAATATGAACATTTATTAACTTATTCCCCTCACCACATATATACTGTACATAGAATAAAATAAATAACAAGAATAATAATAATAATAATAATAATAATAATAATAATACGACAAGATGTTTGGTAGTGGCTGCGTAATGACTGAAGGTCCAACAAGATCACACAAAATCAATATCAAGCAAAATAATTCTCAATAGACAAATGCCAACTCCCAAGACACCAGAGAGAGAGTATATTACTTAACTTAATAGAGCTGTGTCTAGACTGACGAGAGTGTAGTGTACCAATAGGTCACCTCCGTCACCTCTCTACCGCCAAATACTGACGTACTATATCCTGATTGGCCAAAACAAAGTTTATTTAAATTACCTGAACTAGCCCTTTAACTATTGATACTACGATTAGATAATGGAGCTAGAACATGTAAAAAGTTTATTGTGTTTTCTGTATTAAGACCCGGTATGTTCTATTTCTGTGTTTATTAGAAAAGGTTTTCTATGTATATTTTCAAAAAGGATATCACAGTAACTATCTCAATTGAGCTATTGAGGTTAGAATCAGACGGCAAGCTTACCTGTGAAGCTTGGTTATCAATACGTCTGTTTCTTGTGAGGGTTGAGTGAAGACTCTGAGGGGAAGGTACAGAGCTTATCTGTGAAGCTTAGTTCGACGTACTTCTCTCATGAGAGATAAATAACTACTGCCGTAGGAGTGCCTCTGAAGAAAGCTTAGACAGCTTCTTTACAGACGCGCCCTCCAATGGAAAGTTACCGATCACGTGTTCAATGACTGGACCACATGATCACTGCATGACATCTCATTGCTCATGGAGAGTTAACGTGGGTGATGGATTTTATATATAAAATTAATGCCACCCACATTTATATAAAAACTAAGGGGCTCATACATATCTAGTGACATAGTTCCACTTTTCTAACCTACTGTATATACAAACCTAATACAATAAAATTATATATACTCAAACATAATATATTAGCTACACAAAGTTAATACTTAAATCATGAATCATTCAGTGTGGACGAGTAATGAGCGAAACTGTTCGAGCTAACCACACACCATCCGAACCAACATATTTCATACTAAGAACACAAACTATGGCGGACACTCGTTACACACACACACACACACATGCACACGCACAATCGAAACTTAAGTTGAATCATGACATGTGGATGATATCACTGTTCACTGCCATGCAGGACAGAGATTTCGTACACAAAAATACATCCTATTCATTGACGTATATCTTTGTTGTGAACCTCTGTCTCTGTGTTTTAGTAATTATCTCACCCTCAGTGTCAAAACCTACTGACTTACTCAGAAGGCAAGCAAGTGTGCTACAAGCTTTGTCAATAAATTTGTTATATAAAAACAAAATTAAGTTGGCTCCATTTGTAGTCTCTGGCTGTTCTCTCCCACCCCTTCACCTCCATCCCTTCCTTCTTCCGCCTCCTTTCCCGGCCCCCTGCACGATAGCTGGCTCAGTATAAGAATAAATAATCGACACCCTAGAAAAAGCCATCGACCTCCATGTCCTCAAGGATGCTATCCCCTCCTTCCCTCCACACTCTTCCCTCTTCTACCTCCCTCCTGTCCCCCACACTCTCCCCATCTTCCTCTCCTCTCCCCATCCTCCCTCCTCCTGTCCTCCTCTCCCCATCTCTCCTTCCTCCTGTCCTCCACTCTCCCTCCATCCCTCCCTCCTGTCCCTCCACTCTCCATCCTCTCCTCCTCCTGTCCCTCCCTCTCCCATCTCATCCCTCCCTCCTGTCCTCCCCTCTCCCTCTCCTCCTCCCTCCCTCCTCCACACTCTCCCCATCCCTCCCTCCCTGTCCCTCCCCTCTCCCCATCTCATCCTCCTCCTGTCCTCCCCTCTCCCCATCTCTCTCCTCCCCTCCCTGTCCTCCCTCTCCCCATCTCATCCCTCCCTCCCTGTCCCTCCCCTCTCCCCATCTCCTCCCTCCCTCCTTGTCCTCTCCCCTCTCCCATCTCATCCCTCCCTCTGCCTCCACACTCCCCCATCTTCTCCCTTCCTCCCTGTCCCTCCACACTCTCCCCATCTCCTCCCTCCCTCCTGTCCCTCCTCTCCCCCCATCCCCCTCCTCCCTGTCCTCCCCACCTCTCCCCATCTCATCCCTCCCTCCTGTCCTCCACACTCTCCCCCTCCTCCCTCTGTCCTCCACTCTCCCCATCTTCTCCCTCCTCCTGTCCTCCTCTCCCCATCTCATCCCTCCCCTCCTGTCCTCCACCTCTCCCTCCTCCTCTGTCCTCCTCTCCCATCTCCTCCTCCTCCTGTCCCTCCCCTCTCCCTCCTCCCCTCCCACCCTGTCCCTCCCCTCTCCCCATCTCCTCCCTCCCTCCTGTCCTCCCCTCCCCTCTTCTTCTCCTCCTCCCTGTCCCTCCACCTCTCCCCTCCTCCTGTCTCTCCCCTCTCCCCCTCCTCCTGTCCTCCCCTCTCCCCATCATCCCTCCCCTCCCTGTCCCCTCCCTCTCCCCATCTCCTCCCCTCCTCCCTGTCCTCCCCTCCCTCCCCTGTCCTCCTCCCTGTCCCACACTCTCCCCATCTCATCCCCTCCCCTCCCTGTCCCTCCCCTCTCCCCATCCCTCCCTCCTGTCCTCCTCTCTCCTCCTCCCTCCTCATCACTCTCTGTCCCTCCTCCTGTCCTCCTCTCCCATCTCATCCCTCCTCCTGTCCTCCTCTCCCCCATCCTCCTCCCTGTCCTCCACCTCTCCCATCTCTCCCTCCCTCCTGTCCTCCCTCTCCCCATCCCTCCCTCCCTCCTCCCTCTCCCCATCCCTCCCCTCCCCTGTCCTCCTCTCCCCATCCATCCCTCCCCTGTCCTCCCTCTCCCCATCTCCTCCCCTCCCTCCTGTCCTCCCCTCCCTCTCCCATCCCTCCCCTCCCTGTCCCTCCCTCTCCCCATCTCATCCTCTCCTGTCCTCCCCTCTCCCCCCTCCCTCCCTGTCCCTCCCCTCTCCCCATCTCCTCCTCCTCCCTGTCCCCTCTACACTCTCCTCCCTCCCACCTGTCCTCCCCTCCCTCTATCCTGTCCCTCCCCTCCCTTCCACACTCTCCCCATCTCCTCCCTCCCCACCCTGTCCCTCCCCTCTCCCCATCTCCTCCTCCCTCTGTCCCTCCCTCCCTCTGTCTTTCCTCCCCTCTCATCCCTCCTCCTGTCCTCCCTCCCCATCCTCCTCCTGTCCTCCCTCTCCCCATCTCATCCCTCCTCCCTGTCCCTCCACTCTCCCCATCTCCTCCCTCCTCCTGTCCCTCTGTCCTCCCTCCTCCTCCCTCCCTTCCTTCCTCCCTCCCTGTCCCCTCCTCTCCCCATCTCCCTCCCTCCCTGTCCCTCCCACTCTCCCATCTCATCCCTCCCCTCCCTGTCCTCCACACTCTCCCCTCCCTCCTCCCCTCCCTCCCTCCCACACCTCTCCCCTCATCTCTCCTCCCCTCCCCTCCCTGTCCTCTCCCCATCTCATCCCCCTCCCTCCTTGTTCCTCCTCTCCCATCATCCCCTCCTCCTGTCCTCCATCTCTGTCTCCTCCCCTCCCTCTGTCCTCCCCCTCCCCCATCTCCTCCCTCCTCCCTGTCCCTCCACACTCTCCCCATCTCATCCCTCCCCTGTCCCTCCCCATTTCCTCCCTCCTCCCTGTCCCCTCCACACTCTCTCTCTCCTCCCCTCCTGTCCTCCACACTCTCCCCATCCTCCTCCTGTCCTCCCCATCTCATCCCACTCCTCCTTGTCCCTCCTCTCCATCCTCCTCTGTCCCTCCTCCCCATCCTCATCCCTCCCTCTGTCCTCCACTCCCCATCTCCTCCCTCCCTCCTGTCCCTCCACCTCTCCCATCTCCTCCCTCCCTCCCTGTCCCTCCCACACTCTCCCATCTCCCATCCCCTCCCCTCCCTGTCCTCCACTCTCCCCATCTCCTCCCTCCCTGTCCTCCCACTCTCCCCTTCCTCCCTCTCTCCCCTGTCCCTCCCTCTCTCCCCATCTCATCCCTCCCCTCCCTGTCCTCCTCTCCCATCCCCTCCTCCTGCCCTCCCACACTCTCCCCATCTCATCCCTCCCTCCCTGTCCCCTCCACACCCTCCCCATCTCCTCCCTCCCCTCCTGTCCCTCCACACTCTCCCCATCTCATCCCTCCTCCTGTCCCTCCCACTCTCCCCATCTCATCCCTCCTCCTGTCCTCTCCTCTCCCCATCCTCATCCTCTCTCCTCCTCCTGTCCCTCCCTCTCCATCTCCTCCTCCTCCTGTCCCTCCACCTCTCCCCATCTCATCCCTCCTCCTGTCCTCCACACTCTCCCCATCTCCTCCCTCCCCTCCCTGTCCTCCCTCCTCCCCATCCTCCCCTCCTCCCTGTCCCTCCCTCTCCCCATCTCATCCTCCCTCCTTGTCCCTCCCTCTCCCCATCCTCCTCCCCCTGTCCCTCCCCTCTCCCCATTCCCTCCTCTGTCCCTCCCACCTCCCCCATCTCATCCCCTCCCTCCTTGTCCTCCCTCTCCCCCCATCTCCCCTCCCTCCCTGTCCCTCCACCTCTCTCCCATCTCATCCCCTCCCCTCCTTGTCCTCCACACTCTCCCCATCTCCTCCCCTCCCCTGTCCTCCCTCCATCTCATCCCCTCCCCTCCTTGTCCCTCCCACTCTCCCCATCTCCCTCCTCCTTGTCCTCACTCTCCCCATCTCCTCCCTCCTGTCCCTCCACTCTCCCCATTCTCCTCCTCCTCCCTCCTCCATCTCATCCTCCTCCTGTCCTCCACTCCCCCATCCCCCCTCCCTCCTGTCCCTCCACATCTCTCCATCCTCATCCCTCCTCCTTGTCCCTCCCCCTCCCCCATCTCCTCCCCTCCCTCCCTGTCCCTCCCACTCTCCCATCTCATCCCTCCCTCCCTGTCCCTCCCCTCTCCCCATCTCATCCCACCCTCCCTGTCCCTCCCCTCTCCCCATCTCCTCCCTCCCTGTCCCTCCCTCCCCCTCCCTCCCTTGTCCCTCCCCCTCCCCATCTCCTCCCCTCCCCTGTCCTCCCACATTCTCCCCATTCCTCCCTCCCTGTCCCTCCCACTCACCCCATCTATCTC
>NW_024711292.1:15757973-15790473 GCF_018991925.1 Homarus americanus
GAAGCTGCGTATTGCTGTCTCCCTCCAGAACAAGGTGTCTCCAGAACAAGGTGTCTCCTCCAAAGAAAGGTGTTGCACCAGAACAAGAGGTTTCTCCAGAACAAGGTGTCCCCTCCCAGAACAAGGTGTGTCTCCTCCAGAACAAGGTGCCCCTCAGAACAGAGTCTCCCTCCAAAGAAAGGTGTTGCACTCCAGAACAAGGTGTTTCCAGAACAAGGTGTCTCCCCAGAACAAGGTGTCTCCCTCCAAAAAGAAAGGTTGTCTCCAGAACAAGGTAAGCCTCCAGAACAAGGTGCCTCCAGAACAAGGTGTCTCCAGAACAAGGTGTCTCCAGTTAGGCCCTCCAGAACAAGGTGTCTCCAGAACAAGGTGGTGTTCTCTCCAGAACAAGGTGTCTCCCTCCAGAACAAGGTGTCTCTCCAGAAACAAGGTGTCCCTCCAAAAAGGTGTGCCCTCCAGAACAAGGTGTCTCCTCCAGAACAAGGTGTCCTCCAGAACAAGGTGTCTCCTCCAGAACAAGGTGTCGCCTCCCAGAACAAGGCAAGGCGTCCCCTCCAGAACAAGGTGTCTCCAGAACAAGGTGTCTCCCTCCAGAACAAGGTGTCTCCCTCCAAGAAAGGTGTGTTGCCCTCCAAAACAAGGTGTCTCCCCTCCAGAACACATGGTGTCCCCTCCAGAACAAGGTGTCTCCTCCAGCAACAAGGTGTCTCCAGAACAAGGCTCTCCAGAACAAGGAGTCTCCCTCCAGAACAAGGAGCCCCTCCAAAGAAAGGTGTCTCCCTCCAGAACAAGGTGGTCTCCAGAACAAGGTGTCTCCCTCCAGAACAAGGCGTCTCCCTCCAGAACAAGTCTCCCTCCAGAACAAGTGTGTCTCCTCCAGAACAAGGTGTCTCTCCAGAACAAGGCGTCTCCAGAACAAGGTCTCCTCCAGAACAAAGCGTCTCCTCCGAACAAGGTGTCTCCCTCCAAAACAATATGCTCCCCACCAGTACAAGGTCTACCCCTCCAGAACAAGGTGTCCCCTCCGGAACAAGGTGTCTCCTCCAGAACAAGAGTCTCCCTCCAGAACAAGGTGTGTCCCCTCCAGAACAAGGTGTCTCCCTTCCAGAACAAGGCGTCCTCTCCAGAACAAGGTGTCTCCTCCAGAACAAGGTGTCTCCTCCAGAACAAGGTGTCTCCTCCAGAACAAGGTGTCTCCTCCAGAACAAGGCGCCCTCCAGAACAAGGTGTCTCCTCCAGAATGTGTCTCCTCCAGAACAAGGCCCCTCCCTCCATAACAAGGCGTCTTCCAGAACAAGGTTCTCCAGATCAAGGTGTCTCCCTCCAACAAGGTCTCCAGAACACGGTGTTCCCTCAGAACAAGGTGTCTCCCTCCAGAACAAGGCGTCTCTCTCCAGAACAGTCCCCTCCAGAACAAGGCCCCTCCAGAACAAGGCCCTCCAAGAAAGGTGTTCCTCCAGAACAAGGTGTGTGTCCTCCAGAACACAGTCCCCTCCAGAACAAGGTGTCTCCTCCCAGAACAAGGTGTCTCCCTCCAGAACAAGGTGTCTCCCTCCAGAACAAGGTGTCTCCTCCAGAACAAGGCGTCCCCTCCAGACCAAGGTGTCTCCTCCAGAACAAGGTGTTCCCTTCAGAACAAGACCTTCCAGAACAAGGCGTCTCCTCCAGAACAAGGCGTCTCCTTCCAGAACAAGGTACCTCCAGAACATACCTCCTTCCAGAACAAGGTGTCTCCCTCCAGAACAAGGTTGTCTCCCTGAATAAGTTCCTCCAGAACAGGGTGTCCCCTACAGAACAAGCGTCTCCTTCCAGAACAAGGTACTTCCTCCAGACCAAGGTGTCCTCCAGAACAAGGTGTCTCCAGAACAGGGTGTGTCCCCCTCCAGAACAAAGGGCCCTCCAGAACAAGAGGTCTCCTCCAGAACAGGGTGTTCCCCTCCAGAACAAGGCGTCCTCCAGAACAAGGTGTCTCCCTCCAGAACAGGTCCTCCAGAACAGTGTCTCCAGAACAAGGTGTCTCCTCCAGAACAAGGTGTCTCCCTACAGAACAAGGTGTCTCCCTCCAGAACAAGGTGTCTCCCTCCAGAACAAGGTGTCTCCCTCCAAAGAAAGGTGTTGCCCTCCAGAACAATGTGTCTCCCTCCAGAACAAGGTGTCTCCCTGCGGACCACGGTGTCCCCTCCAGAACAAGGTGTTTCCCTCCAGAACAAGGTGTGTCCCTGCAGAGCAAGGTGTCTCCCTCCAGAACAAGGTGTCTCCCTCCAGAACAAGGTGTCCCCCTCCAGAACAAGGCGTCTCCCTCCAGAAGAAGGTATCTCCCTCCAGAACAAGGTGTCCCTCGAGAATAAGGTGTCTCCCCTCCAGAACAAGGTGTCTCCGAGAACAGCGGGGTGTCCCCTCCAGAACAAGGCGTCTTTCTCCAGAACAAGGTGTGTCTCCAGAACAAGGTGCTCACCTCCAAGAAAGGTGTTGGGTCTCCATAACAAGGTAAGTGTCTCCCTCGAGAACAAGGTGTCCCCCTCGAGAACAAGGTGTCCCCCTCCAGAACAAGGCGTCTTTCTCTCCAGAACAAGGTATGTCTCCCTCCAGAACAAGGTGTCCTCCAAAGAAAGGTGTCAGCCTCCAGAACAAGGGGGTGTCTCCTCCAGAACAAGGTGTCCTCCCAAAGAAAGGTGTTTGTCTCCAGAACAAGGTGTTCTCCAGAACAAGGTGTCCTCCAGAACAAGGTGTCGCCTCGAGAACAAGCAGGTCTCCTCCAGAACAAGGTGTTCTCCAGAACATGGCGCCCTCCCAGAAATAGGTGCCTCCAGAACAAGGTGTCTCCCTCCAGAACAAGTGTGTCTCCCTCCAGAACAAGGTGTATCCTCCAGAACAAGGTCTCCTCCAGAAGGTGTTGCCCTCCAGAACAAGGTGTCTCCCTCCAGAACAAGGTGTCTCCCTCCAGAACAAGGTGTCTCCCTCCAGAACAAGGTGTCTCCCTCCAGAACAAGGTGTCTCCCTCCAGAACATGGCGTCCCCCTCCAGAACAAGGTGTCTCCCTCCAAAACAAAGTGTACCCCTCAAGAACAAGGTGTCTCCCTCCAAAGAAAGGTGTTGCCCTCCAGAACAAGGTGTCTCCCTCCAGAACAAGATGTCTCCCTCCAAAGAAAGGTGTTGCCCTCAAGAACAAGGTGTCTCCCTCCAGAACAAGGTGTCCCCCTCCAGAACAAGGTGTCTGCCTCCAGAACAAGGTGTCTCCTCCAGAACAAGTGCCCCCTCCAAAGAAAGGTGTTGCCTCCAGAACAAGGTGTCTGCTTCCAAAGAAAGGTGTTGCCCTCCCAGAACAAGGTGTCTCCCTCCAGAACAAGGTGTCTCCCTCCAGAACAAGGTGTCTCCCTCTCCAGAACAAGGTGTCTCCCTCCAGAACAAGGTGTCTCCCTCCAGAACATGGCGACCCCCTCCAGAACAAGGTGTCTCCCTCCAGAACAAGGTGTCTCCCTCCAGAACCCTCCAGAACAAGGTGTCTCCCTCCAGAACAAGATGTCTCCCTCCAGAAAGGTAAGAACAAGGTGTCTCCCTCCAGAACAAGGTGTCCCCCTCCAGAACAAGGTGTCTCCCTCCAGAACAAGGTGTCTCCCTCCAGAACAAGGTGTCTCCCTCCAGAACATGGCGTCCCCCTCCAGAACAAGGTGTCTCCCTCCAGAACAAGGTGTCTCCCTCCAGAACAAGGTGTCTCCCTCCAAAGAAAGGTGTTGCACTCCAGAACAAGGTGTCCCCTTCCAGAACAAGGTGTCCCTCCTCCAGAACAAGGTGTCTCCCTCCAAAGAGGCCCCCGTCTCCCCCAGAACAAGGTGTCTCCTCCAGAACAAGTCTCCTCCAGAACAAGGTGCTCCCTCCAGAACAAGTTGCCCCTCCAAAGAAAGGTGTTGCCTCCAGAACAAGGTGTCTCTCCAGAACAAGGTGTCTCCTCCAGAACAAGGTGTCTCCTCCAGAACAAGGTGTCTCCTCCAGAACAAGGTGTGTCCCTCCAAAGAAAGGTGTTGCCTCCAGAACAAGGCGTTCCTCCAGAACAAGGTTCTCCTCCAGAAAGGTGTCTCCTCCAGAACAAGGTGTCGCCCTCCAGAACAAGGCGTCCCCCTCCAGAACAAGGTGTCTCCCTCCAGAAACAAGGTCTCCCTCCAGAACAAGGTGTCTCCCTCCAAAGAAAGGTGTTGCCCCCACAAGGTGTCTCCCTCCAGAACATGGCGTCCCCCCAGAACAAGGTGTCTCCCTCCAGAACAAGGTGTCCCCTCCAGAACAAGGTGTCTCCCTCCAGAACAAGGAGCTCTCCAGAACAAGGAGTCTCCTCCAAAGAAAGGTGTCTCCCTCCAGAAGGTGGCTCTCCAGAACAAGGTGTCTCTCCAGAACAAGGCGTCTCCTCCAGAACAAAGTCTCCAGAACAAGGTGTCTCCAGAACAGTGTCCCCTCCAGAACAAGGGCGTCTCCCTCCAGAACAAGGTCTCCTCCAGAACAAAGTGCCCCTCCGGAACAAGGTGTCTCCTCCAAAACAATATGCCTCCCACCAGTACAATGTCCCTCCAGAACAAGGTGTCCTCCGAACAAGGTGTTCCACCAGTACAAGGCTCCTCCAGAACAAAGCGTCTCCCTCCGGAACAAGGTGTCTCCTCCAAAACAATATGCCTCCCTCCAGAACAAGGTCTCCCTCCAGAACAAGGATCTCCTCCAGAACAAGGCCCCACCAGTACAAGGTCCCTCCTCCAGAACCAGGTGTCCCCTCCGAACAAGGTGTCTCCTCCAGAACAAAGGTCCTCCCAGAACAAGTGTTCCCCCTCCGGAACAAGGTCTCCTCCAGAACAAGGTGTCTCCTCCGAACAAGGCGTCTCCCCACCAGTACAAGGTCTCCTCCAGAACAGGTGTCCCCTCCGAACAACAAGGTTCCCCTCCAGAACAAGGTGTCTCTCCGAACAAGGTGTCTCCTCCAGAACAAGGTGTCTCCGGAACAAGGCCCCTCCAGAACAAGGTCTCCTCCAGAACAAGGTGTCTCCCTCCGAACAAGGTGTCTCCTCCAGAACAAGGCGTCTCCAGAACAAGGTGTTCTCCAGAACAAGGCGTCTCCTCCAGAACAGGGTGTCTCCTCCAGAACAAGGTGTCCCCTCCAGAACAAGGTGTCCCTCCAGAACAAGGCCTCCTCCAGAACAAGTGCCCCTAAAGAAAGGGTGGCCTCCAGAACAAGGTGTCTCCTCCAGAACAAGGTGTCTCCAAAGAAAGGTGTTTTGCCTCCAGAACAAGGTGTCCCCTCCAGAGCAAGGTGTCCTCCAGAACAAGGTGTCGCCCTCCAGAACAAGGGTCTCCCTCCAGAACAAGGTGTCTCGCCCAGAACATGGCGTCCCCCAGAACAAGGTGTCTCCCTCCAGAACAAGGTGTCTCCCTCCAGAACAAGGTGTGTCTCCAGAAAGGGAAAGGTCTCCAGAGAGAAGCAGTCTCCCTCCAGAACACATAGCGGTCCCCCTCCAGAACAAGGTGTCTCCCCCCTCCCAGGTCATGTGTTGTCCCTCCAGAAACAAGGTGTCTCCCTCCAGAACAAAGGTGTCTCCCTCCAGAACAAGGCTGCCTCCCTCTCCAGAATGTCTCCCCCTCCAAAGAAAGGTGTTGCCTCTCAGAACAAGGTGTCTCCCAAAGAAAGGTGTTGCCTCCAGAACAAGGTGTCTCCTCCAGAACAAGGTGTCTCCCTCCAGAACAAGGTGTCCTTCAGAATGTTGTTCTCCAAAGAAAGGTGTTGCCTCCAGAACAAGGTGTCCTCCAAGAAAGGTGCTGCCTCCAGGAATGGCGGTGTCTTCCAGAACAAATGCGGTCTGCCTCCAGAACAAGGTGTCCTCTCCCAGAACAAGGTGTGTCTCCTCCAGAACACAGTGCCTCCTCCAGAACACCGTGACTCCCTTCTAGAAACAAGGTTCCTCCTCCAGAACACAAGTAAGGTTCCTCCAGAATACAGGTCTCCTCCAGAAGAAGGTGCTCCTCCAAAGAAAGGATTTGTCTCTCCAGAAGAAGATGTCCCTGTCCAGAACAAGGTGTCTCCTTCCAGAACAACGTGTGACTTTCAGAACACAGTCCCCCCTCCAGAACAAGGTGTCTCCTCCAGAATAAGGCAAGCAGTTCTCCAGAACAAGGTGTTCTCCAGAACAAGGTGCCCCTCTCCAGAACAAGGGTGTCTCTCCAGAACAAGGTGTCTCCTCTAAAAAGAAAGGTAAAGGCTCTCCAGAACACATGTCCCTCCAAAGAATGGTGTTGCCTCCAGAACAAGGGGTGTCTTCCTCCCAGAACAATGTGTCTGCTCAGAATAAGTGTGATTCCTCCAGAACAAGTGTCTCCTCTCCAACAAGGTGCCTCCTCCAGAACAACGTGACTCTCAGAACAAGGTGCCTCCTCCAAAAAAGGTGTCCCCCTCCAGAACAAGGTGTCTCCAGAACAAGGTGTCTCCAAAGAAAGGTGTTGCCCTCCAGAAGAAGATGTCCCCGGCCCAGAACAAGGTGTCTCCTCTCCAGAAATAAATGGACTCTTTCAGAACAAGGTGCCTTCCAGAACAAGGCAGGCCTCCCCTAGAATAAGGTGTCCCTCCAGAAACAAGGTGTCCTCCAGAACAAGGAAACTCCTCCAGAACAAGGTGCCTCCAGGAAACAACGTGACTCCTTTCAGAACAAGGTGCCTCCCTCCAGAACAAGGTGTCTCCTCCAGAACAAGGTGTCCCTCCAGAACAAGGTGCCCCTCCAAAGAAAGGTCTCCAGAAGATGATGTCCCCTGTCCAGAACAAGGTAACCCCTCCAGAACAAGGTGTCTCCCTCCAGAACAAGGTGTCCTCCAGAACAAGGTCTCCCTCCAGAACAAGGTGTCTCCTCCGAACAAGGAGTCCCCTCCAGAACAAGGCGTCTCCCTCCAGAACAAGGTGTCTCCCTCCAGGAACAAGGCAGGCTCCTCCAGAAGAGGTCTCCCTCCAGAACAAGGCTGTGTCCCCTCCAGAACAAGGTGTCCCCTCCAGAACAAGCAAGGTCTCCTCCAGAAACAAGGTGTCTCCTCCAAAGAAAGGTGTTGCCCTCCAGAACAAGCAGTTCTCCAGAACAAGGTGTCTCCCCAAAAGAAAAGTTTAAAGCCCTCCAGCACAAGTGCAGTGTCTCCCTCCAGAACAAGGTGTCCCCTCCAGAAGCAAATGCCTCCAGAACACGGTGTACCCTCCAGAACAAGGTGTCTCTGCTCCAGAACATGGCGTCCCTCCAGAACAAGGTGTCTCCTCCAGAAGTGTGTCTCCTCCAGAACAAGGTGCCCCCTCCAAAGAAAGGTGTTGTCTCCCAGAGTAAGGTGTCCCCTCCAGAACATAGCGTCCCTCCAGAACAATGTCTCCAGAATACAGCTAAATTTCCAGAACAAGGCAGCCCCTCCAGAACAAGGTGTCTCCCTCCAGAACAAAGGCGTCTCCCTCCAGAACAAGTTCTCCCAAAGAAAGGTACAGCCTCCAGAACAAGGGTTCCTCCAAAGAAAGGTGCTGTCTCGAACAAGGTAGTGTCTCCTCCCAACAAGGTGTCCCCCAGAACAAGGTGTCTCCTCCAGAACAAGGCGTCTCCTCCAGAACAGGGTGCCCTTCAAGAACAAGGTGTCTCCTTCCAGAACAAGTTGTCTTCCAAAGAAAGGTGTTGCCCCTCCAGAACAAGGTGTCCTCCTCCAAAGAAAGGTAAGGGTTCTCCAGAACAATAGTGTCTTCTCCAGAACAATGTGTCTGGGCTCCAGAACAAGGTGTCTCCTCCAGAACACGGTGTCTCCCTCCAGAACAAAGCTCTCCAGAAACAACGTGGACTCCTTCAGAACACAGCCCTCCAGAACAAGGTGTCTCTCCAGAACAAGGCCAGGGGTGTCTCCCTCCAGAACAAGGTGTCTCTCCAAAGAAAGGGTACAGCCTCCAGAAGATGTCCTGTCCAGAAACATGTGTCTCCTCTCCAGAACAACGACTCTTCTCAGAACAAGGTGCCTCCCTCCAGAAACAAGGTGTCTCCCCCTCCAGAATAAGGTGTCTCCCTCCAGAAATAAAAGTTCTCCAGAACAAGGTGTCTCCTCCAGAACAACAAGGTGGCCTCCCCAGAACAACGTGACTCCCTTCAGAACAAGGTGCCTCCCTCCAGAACATGGTGTCTCCAGAGTCAAGGTGTCTCTCAGGTTGCTACAAGTTCCTCCAAAGAAGCAGGTTCTCCAGAAGAAGATGTCCTCTGAACACCAAGGTGTCTCCTCCAGAACAAGGTGTCTCCCTCCAGAACAAGGTGTCTCCTCCAGAACAAGGTGTCCTCCAGAACAAGGTGCCCCTGCAGAACAAGGTGTCTCCTCCAGAACAAGGTGTCCCTCTCCAGAACAAGGCGTCTCCTCCAGAACAAGGTACCTCCTCCAGAACACCAAGGTGTCGCCTCCAGAACAAGGTGTCTCCTCCAGAAGGTAATTCTCCAGAATACACCTCCTTCCATAACAAGGTGTTCCCTCCCAGTCAAGGTACTTCCAGAACAAGGTACCTTCCCAGAACAAGGCAGCCCTCCAGAACAAGGTGCCCCTCCAGAATAAGGCAGGTCTTCTCCAGAACAGGTGTCCCCCCTGCAGAACAAGCAAGGTCTCCAGAACAAGGCGTCTCCTGAACAAGGCACTCCTCCAGAACAAAAGTGTCTCCTCCAGAACAAGGTGTCTCCTCCAGAACAGGGTGTCCTCCAGAACAAGGCGTCTCCTCCAGAACAAGGTGTCTCCCCCTCCAGAACAGGGGTGTGCCCTCCAGAACAAGGCGTTTCCTCCAGAACAAGGTGTCTCCTCCAGAACAAGGTGTGTCTCCCTCCAGAACAAGGTAAGGTTCCTCCAGAACAAGGTGTCTCCTCCAAAGAAAGGTGTTGCACTCCAGAACAAGGTGTTTCCTCCAGAACAAAGTGTACCCTCAAGAACAAGGTGTCTCCAAAGAAAGCAAAGGCCTCCAGAACAAGGTGTCTCCTCCAGAACAAGGTGTCCTCCCCTCCAGAACAAGGCACCAGCTTCCAGAACAAGGTGTCTCCCTCCAGAACAAGGTCTCCCTCCAGAACAAGGTGCTCCTCCAGAACAAGGTGTTTCCAGAACAAAGTGTATCCCCAAGAACAAGGAGTCTCCCTCCAAAGAAAGGTGTTGCTGTCCTCAAGAAGAAGGTGTCTCCTCCAGAACAAGGTGTCCCTCCAGAACATGTGTCTGGCTCTCAACAAGGTGCTCCTCCAGAACAATAAGGTGTCTCCCAGAACAAGGCAGCCCCCAGAACAAGGTGTCTCCCTCCAAAGAAAGGTGTTGCCCCCAGAACAAGGTGTCTCTCACTCCAGAACATGGCGTCCCCCTCCAGAACAAGGTGTCTCCTCTCCAGAACAAGGTGTCTCCTCCAGAGCAAGGTGTCTCCCTCCCAAAGAAAGGTGTCTCCCTCCAGAACAAGGTGTCTCCAGAACATGGCGACCCCCTCCAGAACAAGGTGTCTCCCTCCAGAATAAGGTGTCTCCCCTCCAGAACAAGGTGTCTCCTCCAGAACAAGGTGTCCTCCAGAACAAGGTGTCTCCCTCCAGAACAAGGTGTCTCCAGAATAAGGTGTCTCCCTCCTGAACAAGGCAGGTTCCTCCAGAATATGTGCTCTCCAGAACAAGGTGCTGCCTCCAGAATAAGGTGTCTCCCTCCAGAACAAGGTGTCTCCTCCAGAATAAGGTGTGTCCTCCAGAACAAGGTGTCTCTCCAAAGAAAGGTAAGGTAACTCCAGCCCAAGGTGTCTCCCTCCAGAACAAGGTGTCTCCTCCAGAACAAGGTGTTCTCCAGAACAAGCTGTGTTCCCTCCAGGGTGTCTCCTCCAGAACAAGGTGTCTCTTCCAGAACAAGGTGTCTCCCCTGTGAACAAGTGTCTCCCTCCAGAATAAGGTGTCCCTCCCAGAACAAGGTACCTCCTCCAAAGAAAGGTATGCACTAGAACAAGGTGTCTCCTCCAGAACAAGGTGTCCCCCTCCAGGTCAAGGTGTCTCCCTCCAGAACAAGGTGTCTCCTCCAGAACAAAGTGCCCTCCAGAACAAGGTGTCTCCTCCAGAACAAGGTGTCCCTCCAGAACAAAGGTGTCTCCAAACAAGGCACAGCTCCCTCCAGAACAAGGTGTCTGGCCTAGAACAAGGTGGTGTCTCCCTCTCCAGAACAAGGTGTCTCCTCCCAGAACAAGTGTGTCCCCTCCAGAGAACAAGGTGTCTCCTTCCAGAACAAGGTGTCTCCCTACAGAACAAGGCGTCTCC
Organism: Homarus americanus; assembly: GCF_018991925.1. Classification (NCBI taxonomy): domain Eukaryota; kingdom Metazoa; phylum Arthropoda; class Malacostraca; order Decapoda; family Nephropidae; genus Homarus; species Homarus americanus. The sequence goes on from NW_024711292.1 coordinate 15,768,245, forward strand.
CTCCAGAACAAGGTGTCTCCAGAATAAGGCAGTCCTCCAGAACAAGGTGTTCTCCAGAACAAGGTGTCCCCTCCAGAACAATGTTCTCCAGAACAAGGCGTCTCCTCCAGAACAAGGTGTCCCCTCCAGAACAAGCAAGGTCTCCCTCCAGAACAAGGTAAGTCTCCAGAACAAGGTGTCTCCTCCAGAACAAGTGTGTCTCCTCTCCAGAACAAGGTAAAGTTCCCCACAGAACAAGGTATCTCTCCAGAACAAGGTCCCCACAGAAATACAAGGTTCCCCTGTGAACAAGGTCCCCTCCAGAACAAGGTGTCCCCTCCAGAACAAGGTGTCTCCCTACAGAACAAGGTGTCTCCTCCAGAGGCAGTGTCTCTCATGGACCACGGTGTCTCCTCCAGAACACCAAGTTTCCCTCCAGAAATACATGTGTCTCCTCCAGAACAAGGTGTGTCTCCTCCAGAACAAGGTGTCTCCCTCCAGAACAAGGTGTTCCCTCCAGAACAAGGTAGTTCCTCCAGAACAAAGGTGTCCTTCAGAACATGGAAGCCCCCCCCAGAACAAGGTGTCTCCCCTACAGAACAAGGTGTCTCCCTCCAGAACAAGGTGTCCCTCTCCAAAACAAGGTGTCTCCTTCAGAACACAAGGTGTCCTCCCTCCAGAACAAAGGTGTCTCCTCCAGAAACAAGGTGCTCCCCCAGAACAAGGTGTCTCCAGAAACAAGTGTGTCTCCCCTCCAGAACAAGGAGTCTCCCTCCAGAACAAGGTGCCCTCTCCAGAACAGCAGTCTCCCCAGTGGACCACGGTGTCCCCTCCAGAACAAGGTGTTTCTCCAGAACAAGGTGTGTCCCTGCAGAAACAAGGTGTCCCTCCAGAACAAGGTGTGTCTCCTCCAGAACAAGGTGCCCCTCCAGAACAAGGTGTCTCCCACCAGAACAAGGTGTTCTCCAGAACAAGGCGTTCTCGGAACAAGGTGTCTCCTCCAGTAGTCGCTGTGCCCTCCAGAACAAGGCCCCTCCTCCAGAACAAGGCAAGTTCCCTCCAGAACAAGGTGTCTCCTCCAGAACAAGGTGTCTCCCTCCAGAACAAGGCCCTCCTCCAGAACAAGCAAGGGGCCCCTCTCCAGAACAAGGTGTCTCCTCCAGAACAAGGTCCCCTCCATAATACAAGGTCGTCTCCCCTCCAGAACAAGGTGTCTCCCTCCAGAACAAGGTGTCCTCTCCCAGAACAAGGTCCTCCTCCAGAACAAGGTGTCTCCTCTGAATACCTGTGTCTCCTCCAGAACAAGGTGTCTCCTCCACAGAACAAGGTCTCCTCCTCCAGAACAAGCACGCCTCTTCCAGAACAAGGTGTCTCCTCCAGAACAAGGTCTCTCCATAACAAGGTGTCTCCAAACACAGGTCTCCAGAACAAGCTCCTCCCCCTCCAGAACAAGGTGTCCCTCCGGAACAAGGTGTCTCCTCCAGAACAAGGCGTCTCTCTCCAGAACAAGGTCTCCCTTCCAGAACAAGGTGTCTCCTCCAGAACAAGGTCTCCTCCTCCAGAACAAGGCGTGTCTCCTCCAGAACAAGGTCTCCTCCAGAACATGGTGTCTCCCCTCCAGAACACGCGGCCCCCTCCAGAACAAGGTGTCTCCAGAACAAGGTGTCCCCCAGAACAAGGCGTCTTCCTACAGAACAAGGTGTCTCCCTCCAGAACAAGGTCTCCCCCCTCCAGAACAAGGTGTCTCCCTACAGAACAAGGTGTCTCCCTCCAGAACAAGGTGTCTCCCTCCAGAACAAGGTGTCTCCCTCCAAAGAAAGGTGTTGCCCTCCAGAACAATGTGTCTCCCTCCAGAACAAGGTGTCTCCCTGCGGACCACGGTGTCCCCTCCAGAACAAGGTGTTTCCCTCCAGAACAAGGTGTGTCCCTGCAGAGCAAGGTGTCTCCCTCCAGAACAAGGTGTCTCCCTCCAGAACAAGGTGTCCCCCTCCAGAACAAGGCGTCTCCCTCCAGAAGAAGGTATCTCCCTCCAGAACAAGGTGTCCTCCTCCACAAAATACTTCCCACTCCATAATATGTTATTCCTACCAGTATCAGGGTTTGTACTCAAGTCAAATGACGGGGGAATTTCTTCCCCTGCTGTCTGATCGCGACTATGATAAAACTGTTTCTTCCTCCTTATTAACTGATGGGGTGAGTTGCAATCAGTCGTGGGGTTTGTGTTAAATTATACCCGTGTACCCAGAAACAATCACAATTTATAATTATGCATGCAAATTAGCGCGTGGCGTGACAGACTCTCGGACTCGAAGCTTGTAAACTAAGGCAATTTTCTCTCTCAGTGTCTACCAAACAATACAGTACAATACAGTACCAATAGTGGTACACGCTTCTACGTCCTGGTCAACCCTGAATGTGGTGCCATCGATTTTATATTCATGTTCTCATCAGATTAATTTCCAGTTTATTATTTCAATATTATGTTCCAGACCCGAAATTCCCTGTCATATACATCCTCAGACCTCTCTTTTAGGGCATCTAGCGGCAGGATCAACCATTCCCAGGGTAAACGGTAGGCATATAAAACGTTTTAGAAACCATACTTTAGGGGAACTGTCTCTGTTGGAATAGGATAAATTGGTCAGTCGCCTTACCAACATCAAATCAGTGCTCCAGTGGCCTATATCGGCACCCTGTTAAACTGTTGAAAAAGTGATCGAATTGCTGGCAGTATGTGAACCATAATTTTATGAATGATACGCAGTTTCTCTCTCACGAGTACCAGACAATCGGACAACTGTGTACCTACACAGTCTACGTACTGTATGTACACCATATACCTGCGTTGTTTATACATATGCTGAACTTTGAACCTGCATAGTCTTTATAGAGTACATGCCAAACCAATTGCAAAAGTGTAATATGCTTTCACTTAATAATATTAATAATAATAATAATAATTATTATTATTATTATTATTATTATTATTATTATTATTATTATTATTATTATTATTATTATTATTATTATTATTATTATTATTATTATTATTATTATTATTATCACGTGGGTGAGTTAATGACGACAAAACTCCCTCCTCACATGCACGGAACTCCACGTCGCTCACCGACCATCGCAGCCAGGGAAAATAATACATTATAAATATAACGCAATCTACCTGTTTGGAGCAGAAGCTCAACTCGTCTTAACCCTACATTTTTACTTTTTAACTTTATAATGCTAAGTTTTTTTGTGTTAGTTGCCGGGGAGGCTATTTTGATGCACAGATTTTAGTCTATTGACGAACATTTACATCTGAATAACGGTGACGTACTAAACATTACAGTTAGAGAGAGAGAGAGAGAGAGAGCCAAGTGATGGTCTTAGAGTATGTAGAGGAGAGAAGACTGAACAAAGAACAAGCCCAGAGGGCTACGAGGAGGTGACGACCCATCTAGCGCTGCGGACGCCACAATCCCAGTTGTTGACAATCACGATCTCAGACCTTGAACTTGCTCCTGATCCTCACGGACACATAAGTGCTCACAAACACGTGCACAATGCACTTTCCATGATCGAAGAGGTGGCGAAGGGAACCAATATTCAGATCACACAGAAGAGAGAAAGCTGAGTACATCAACCCGACGTCTTTCGGCAGGAGGGATTCGACTGATTAATGGACCAGTTTCACAATTAATTGCCCAGGTAATGAGACAATTACATAAGGGTGGTTTCTATTTCGCTATGACACTTTGCTGTTACGATCTGATGAAAACCTGAAGTGTATAATAACAGATTTTAGTACTATACAAGTGATCGTGGGCCCTTCGTGCCCGGGGGCGAGTCTGGTGGTACAGTTTACCGAGGCCTTGAAAGTTCGAAAGCTCGTGATTGGCTAGCGCTCAATCGCCGCCAGGCTGACAGGGTACAGCGACATCGTTTTCCAGATGGTCGTGGTTGTTATAGTCATGGTCGTGGTTGTTATAATCATGGTCCTGGTTGTTATAATCATCGTCGTGGTTGTTATAATCATAGTCGTGGTTGTTATAATCATGGTCGTGGCTGTTATAATCATGGTCGTGGTTGTTATAATCATGGTCGTGGTTGTTATAATCATGGTCGTGGTTGTTATAATCATGGTCGTGGTTGTTATAATCATAGTTGTGGTTATGATCATAGTCGTGGTTGGTTGTTATAATCATGGTCGTAATGTTATAATCATGGTCGTGGTTGTTATAATCATAGTTGTGGTTGTTATAATCATGGTCGTGGTTGTTAAATTGGTTATAATCATGGTCGTGGTTGTTAGGTCGTTATAATCATGGTCGGTTGTTATAATCATGGTCGGTTGTTATATCATGGTCGTGGTTGTTATTAAGTGGTTGTTATAATCATATTTGGTTATGATCATAGTTGTGGTTATGATCATAGTCATTAGTTATTATAATCATAGATGGTTGTTCTAATCTGCGGTCAAGATATTTATAATCATGGTACTATTGGTTGTTAATCATATTCGTGGTTCATTTATAATCTGATCATTGGTTGTTATAATCATGGTCGTGGATGTTAAATGCGGTCGTAGTTTATTTATAATCATGGTCATTAGTTTGCTATAATCATGGTCGTGGTTGTTATAATCATGGTCGTGGGTGTTATAATCATAGTCGTGGTTGTTATAATCATGGTAGTGGTCGTGATAATCGCATAGTCGTGGGTGTTATAATCATGGTGGTGGTTGTAAAATCATTGTCGTGGTTATTATGATCATGGTCATTAGGTGTTATAGACATCGTTGTGGTTGTTGCAAATAAATTAAGTAGGTGTTATAATCATGGTCGTGGTTGTTATAATCATAGTCGTGGTTGTTATAATCATAGTCGTGGTTGTTATAATCATAGTCGTTTTTGTTATAATCATGGTCGTGGTTGTTATAATCATGGTCTTGGTTGTTATAATCATAGTCGTGGTTGTTATAATCATGGTCCTGGTTATGACCATGTCGTAGTTGTTTTAATCATGGTCGTGGATGTCATAATCATAGTCGTGGTTGTTATAATCAGTCGTGGTTGTTATAAAGATGGTCGTGGTTATGATCATAGTCGTGGTTGTTATTATAATCGCGAGTCGTGGTTATTTATAATCATAGTCGTGGTTGTTATAATCATGATTAAGTAGTTGTTATAAGCATGGTCGTCAGTTGTTATAATCATAGTCGTGGTTGTTATAATCATGGTCGTGGTTGTTATAATCATAGTCGTGGTTGTTATAATCATAGTCGTGGTTATTATAATCATGGTCGTGGTTGTTATAATCATGTTCGTAGTTGTTATAATCATAGTCGTGGTTGTTATAATCATCTTCGTGGTTGTTATAATGTTGGTCGTGGAGGTTATAATCATGGTCGTGGTTGTTATAATCATATTCGTGGTTGTTATAAACATGGTCGTGGTTGTTATAATCGTGGTCGTGGTTTTTATAATCATGGTCGTTGTTGTTATAATAATAGTCGTGGATGTTATAATCATGGTTGTGGTTGTTATAATCATAGGCATAGTTGATATAATCACGGTCGTGGTTGTTATAATCATAGTCGTGATTGTTATAATCAGAGTCGTGATTGTTATTATCATAGTCGTGGATGTTATAATCATGGTCGTGGTTTTTATAATCATAGTCGTGGTTGTTATAATCATGGTTGTGGTTATGATCATAATCGTAGTTGTTATAATCATGGTCGTGGGTTTTATAATCATTGTCGTGATTGTTCTAATCATAGTCGTGGTTGAAATAATCATGCTCGTGGTTGTTATAATCATGGTCTTGGTTATTATAATCAGAGTCGTGGTTGTTATAATCATAGTCGTGGTTGTTATAATCACGGTCGTGGTTGTTATAATCATGGTGGTGGTTGTTATAGTAATAGTCGTGGTTGTTATAATCACGGTCGTGGTTGTTATAATCATAGCCGCAGTTGATATAATCACGGTCGTGGTTGTTATAATCATAGTCGTGATTGTTATTATCATAGTCGTGGATGTTATAATCATGGTCGTGGTTGTTATAATCATAGTCGTGGTTGTTATAATCATGGTTGTGGTTATGATCATAATCGTAGTTGTTATAATCATGGTCGGGGGTGTTATAATCATTATCGTAATTGTTCTAATCATAGTCGTGGTTGAAATAATCATGGTCGTGTTTGTTATAATCATGGTCTTGGTTGTTATAATCAGAGTCGTGGTTGTTATATTCATAGTCGTGGTTGTTATAATCACGGTCGTGGTTGTTATAATCATGGTCGTGGTTGTTATAATCATGGGCGCATTTGATATAATCATTGTCGTGGTTGTTATAATCATAGTCGTGATTGTTGTTATCAGAGTCGTGGTTGTTATAATCATGGTCGTGGTTGTTATAATCATCGTCGTGGTTGTTATAATCATGGTCGTCGTTGTTATAATCATGGTCGTCGTTGTTAAAATCATAGTCGTGATTGTTATTATCATGGTCGTGGTTGTTATAATCATGGTCGTGGTTGTTATAAACATGGTCGTGGTTGTTATAATCCTAGTCGTGGTTATTATAATCATGGTCGTGGTTGTTATAATCATATTCGTGGTTGTTATAATCATGGTCGTGGTTGTTATAATCATATTCGTGGTTGTTATAATCATGGTCGACTTTGTTATCATCATACTCGTGGTTGTTATAATCATGGTGGTGGTTGTTATAATCATAGTCGTGGTTGTTATAATCGTGGCCGGTGTTGTTGTAATCATGGTCGTGGTTGTTATAATCATGGTCTTGGTTGTTATAATCATAGTCGTGGTTGTTATAATCATAGTCGTGGTTGTTATAATCATAGTCGTGGTTGTTATAATCATGGTCGTGGTTGTTGTAATCTTGGTCGTGGTTGTTATAATCATAGTCGTGAGGTTACATTATAATCATGAATTAAAGTGATTCGGTTATAATCGCAGTTTATTGGTTATTTATAATCGTAATTAAATGGATATTTATAATCATAGTCGTGGTTATTATAATCTTGGTCGTAGTTGTTATAAACGTAGATGCGTCGGATTTAAATTTATAAATCGCCTGAGGTAGTAGTTGTTATAATCATATTCGTGGTTGTTATAATCATGGTCGACGTTGTTATCATCATTGTCGCGGTTGTTATAATCATAGTCGTGGCTGTTATAATCATAGTCGTGGATGTTGTAATCATGGTCGTGGTTGTTATAATAGAAGTCGTGGTTGTTATAATCATAGTCGTGGTTGTTATATTCATGGCCGTGGTTGTCATAATCATGGTCGTGGTTGTTATAATCATGGTCTTGGTTGTTGTAATCATAGTCGTGGTTGATATAATCATAGGCGAGGTTGATATAATCATGGTCGTGGTTGTTATAATCATAGTCGTGGTTGCTTTAATCATGGTTGTGGTTGTTATAATGATATTCGTGGTTATTATAAACATGGTCGTGGTTGTTATAATCATGGTGTTGGTTGTTGTAATCATAGTCGTGGTTGTTATAATCATAGGCGCGCTTGATATAATCACGGTCGTGGTTGTTATAATCATATTCGTGGCTGTTATAATTATAGTAGTGGATGTTGTAATCATGGTCGTGGTGGTTATAATCATGGTCGTGGTTGTTATAATCATAGTCGTGGTTGTTATAATCATGGTCGTGGTTGTTTTAATCATAGTCGTGGTTATTATAATCATGGTCGTCGTTGTTATAATCATAGTCGTGGGTGTTATAATCATAGTCGTGGTTGTTCTAATAATAGTCGTGGTTGTTATAATCATGGTCGTGGTTGTTATAATCATAGTCGTGGTCGATATAATCATAGTCGTGGTTGTTATAATCACGGTCGTGGTTGTTATAATCATGGTCGTGGTTGTTATAGTAATAGTCGTGGCTGTTATAATCATGGTCGAGGTTGTTATAATCATAGTCGCAGTTGATATAATCACGGTCGTGGTTGTTATAATCATAGTCGTGATTGTTATTATCATAGTCATGGATGTTATAATCATGGTCGTGGTTGTTATAATTATAGTCGTGGTTGTATTATCATGGTTGTGGTTATGATCATAATCGTAGTTGTTATAATCATGGTCGTCGTTGTTATAATCATTGTCGTGATTGTTCTAATCATAGTCGTGGTTGAAATAATCATGGTCGTGGTTGTTATAATCATGGTCTTGGTTGTTATAATCAGAGTCGTGGTTGTTATAATCATAGTCGTGGTTGTTATAATCACGGTCGTGGTGGTTATAATCATGGTCGTGGTTGTTATAATCATGGGCGCGTTTGATATAATCATGGTCGTGGTTGTTATAATCATAGTCGCGATTGTTATTGTAATGAGACGCAATAAACAGAGAAGAGGAAGATATACATATATAAGTAGGAAGTATAGAGAGTAGGAATGTAAAGATAGGAAATTGGGTAGCGTGGCCTGGATGTTATTTGCACAGCGTCACTACGCTTATCTTATCTCGTATGTCAATACACATATATCACTTCTTAAAGGGACAACTTGTTAAACACCTCTTGATACAACTATTTATTAATTCACTCAATGACATGGACACATTAATATCACTATTATATCGGGGTACTAACACATTATGCTTTACGTTACTTGACACTGACTCTCGGACACACCTGAATGAATACACTTCCCACAGTAGGTAACTCACCCTAGGACGTTCTGACAAGACTCACGTGTACCCTGACGTTGGCCCAGTGAGTGCTGGCTGGGCTGCCTTCATCACAGGGAGAGTCTGCTTAGCTGGCGATGCCGTCTGGTCGGGAGGTCTCCCTCCCGACCTGGGGAGGGGACGTGCGTGACTCTGCTTAGTGAACCGAGTGACGACCCGAACGGGAGAGAGATGACAGCAACCAGGATGATAATCGTAATGGAATATCGAAAGGTAATGCCCGTGGACGGGACTGCAGGGCCTTTATATGGGATCGGCCCAGCCGGCTTCTGACCTCTAACAATTAACACTAAACTGGTTTGATCTGAATAGTTGTGTGCAGGTGTGGTCCTGGCCAGGTGTCTTGGCTAGGTGCGGTTGTAGGTCACCGGCTCACGTCATTAGCGGGCGAGGTCAAGTCCCTTGGGTCGACCTGAGGTGTGTCAGCCCGGAATGCGGTGGTACCACGAGGTCTGTGGTGTACTCGCTGTTATATGTGACATAATTCTGGGCTGTAAGCTTTGGTCTGACAATCACTCATTACATTATTATCAGAGTCGTGGTTGTTATAATCATGGTCGTGGTTGTTATAATCATGGTCGTGGTTGTTATAATCATGGTCGTGGTTGTTATAATCTGGTCGTGGTTGTTATAATCATGGTCGTGGTTGTTATTATCATGGTCGTGGTTGTTATAATCATGGTCCTGGTTGTTATAATCATAGTCGTGGTTGTTATAATCATGGTCGATGGTTGATATAATCATGGTCGTTGTTGTTATAATCATGGTCGTGGTTGTTATATTCAAAGTCGTTGTTGTTATAATCATGGTCGTGGTTGTTATAATCATACTCGTGGTCTTTATAATTATGGTCGTGGTTGTTATAATCATAGTCGTGGGTGTTATAATCATGGTCGTGGGTGTTATAATCATAGTCGTGGTTGTTATAATCATGGTCGTGGGTGTTATAATCATAGTCGTGGTTGTTATAATCATAGTAGTGGTTGTTATAATCATAGTCGTGGTTGTTATAATCATAGTTATGGTTGTTATAATCATAATAGTGTTTGTTATAATCAATGTCGTGATTGTTGTAATCATGGTCGTGGTTGCTATAATCATAGTCGTGGTTGTTATAATCATGGTCGTGAGTGTTGTAATCATAGTCGTGGTTATTATAATCATGGTCGCGGTTGTTATGATCATGGTCGTGGTTGTTATAATCATGGTCGTGGTCGTTATAATCATGATCGTGGTTGTCATGGTCATAGTCGCGGGTGTTATTATGATCATGTTCGTGGTTGTTATAATCATGGCGTGGTTGTTATAATCATAGTCGTGGTTGTTATAATCATAGTCGTGGTTGTTATAATCATGGTCGTGGTTGTTATGATCATAGTCGTGGTTGTTATAATCATGGTCGTGGTTGTTATAATCATGGTCGAGGATGAAATAATCAGACTCGTGGTCGTGGTTATGATCATAGTCGTGGTTTATATAATGAGACTTGTGGTTGTTATGATCATAGACGTGGTTGTTGTAATCAGACTCGTGGTTGTTATAATCATGGTCGTGGTTGTTATAATCATGGTCGTGGTTGTTATGATCATAGTCGTGGGTGTTATAATCATAGTCGTGGTTGTTATAATCATGGTCGTGGTTGTTATAATCATGGTCGTGGTTTTTATAATCACACTCTTGGTCGTTATAATCATGGTCGTGGTTGTTATAATCATGGTCGTGGTTGTTATAATCATGGTCGTGGTTGTTATATTCATGGTCGTGGTGAATCGGCTGCTTGTCCAATTAACCAGTCCGTTCACACATATTTATATTTGGGTTTTAAGTAACGAAACCCAAACGGTAGTTCCTTTGTTTTATTATAAAAGGTTGTAGATATAATTCCTGAGAGTATATCAACCGTAAGTCTCACTGCCTAGGAGTGAATGAGAAAGGGACGGCGTTTATGTATGATAAACGTTAGGTCACGTCCTTACGATATGAGTTGAGGTGAGCTACTGAAGCTTAGGGGCATCGCAGTGCGTGCTTACAGAAATGCTGAGCTATGGGTCTCGCCCTCTTGGGTAAGTTGCCCGCTCACGTGTCCATCTCATGTCTTACTCATAGACAGTGGAAAGTTACAAGGTGGTGAATCTGAATATAATATCAGATGTATTGACCCATTTATATAAAACGTTCTGTTGATGAGACAGGGGCTTATTACAGTGGTTGTTATAATCATGGTCGTGGTTGTTATAATCAGACTAGTGGTTGCTATACTCATGGTCGTGGCTGTTAAAATCATAGTCGTGGTTGTTATAATCATGGTCGTGGTTGCTATAATTATGGTCGTGGTTGTTATAATCAGACTAGTGGTTGCTATACTCATGGTCGTGGCTGTTAAAATCATAGTCGTGGTTGTTATAATCATGGTCGTGGTTGCTATAATTATGGTCGTGGTTGTTATAATCATGGCCGTGGGTGTAGGTTATGTATCTATGCTACTGTGCCAAGTAGCAACCTTGTAAATAAGCTACTGTGCCGAGTAGCATTTATATATATAATTACGTGGCAACACTGCACGTGTTATGTGGCAACATTGCCCCGAGGCTGCCATATGGCAAGGCAGTCTCAGTCTGACTGTGTGAGCCGTGCATGGCACACGCTAGTCACCACTTGTATTTCTCCAATGCCTTAATAAACGGACTTCAGCGTTACCTGGTGTTTCCCTACCCATCACTGCATTCTTCAGGGAACACTTGCAACCATCCTGGCGCAGTTGCTAGGATCTGTGGACTTACAAAGTGTGTGAACAATGCCGAGACAGTTACGTCTGCCGGTGATGCGCGTCGACTCATAGAGTGTTGTGTTGTGTTGCGCTGTGTTTCGCCGCGATGTGCAGTGTTGGGCCATCACAGTGCTTTTTAGTGACGGTGGCAGTGTTAGTGTCAGTGTATTAGCGTGTGTCTAGAGCTGAGAGTTGAGCATTGGCCTGTTTTTTGTGGTACCCACGGAGCACACAGGCGTACACCCTTCTCGTGTGACATCCCGGGAGACACTGACAGTTTCACCCCCACCCCCGCCGCGTCTCTAGCCACCCGCATTAAGGCCACCACGAAGTGCTCTCTCAGACACACACACACACACACGCACGCACTCACTCACGGACAGAACAGTGGACTCTGAGTTATTTCTACGCTGTTTATGTCATATATATGTGGTTCGAGCTGTTGAGGCGCCACTTTATATACTAAACAGTGCAGTCCAAGCACACACTAAGATGGGCGGTAAGAAGGGACAACGTCAAGATGGGAGACACGACTCCCCACCACCTTCTCCTCCACCGGGCGCAGACTCTCATCCTCCACCTCCAGTGACGGACATTGCCACAATTCTGAGGTGGATGGACGACCGGGACGAGTGACGTAGAGAGATGGAACTTCAGAGGGAGGAGACACGAAGAGAGGAGGAAAAGTTGCGTTTTGAGGCACTATTGGCGACCCTGGCGCTAACCCACCCTCCCTCACTCGCGGGTAGCGCGCTTCAAGGCGCCAATATCCTCCCTCCTCCACCACACCAGCGTCCTCCAGGTACTCTTGCCTCCAAACAAACAGCTCCCAAGGCATCTGTTCAACCCCCACCCGCCCTCTCACCAGACGTCACGTTTCAGCTTTTTCGTGAGTGGAGGCGGCGTTGGATAGATTACTCCACGATGGTGGACCTTGGCAGCATGCCTCCAAACAAACAGCTCATCCAACTGCGGATGTGTTTGTCGCTGGAGACCCAGAGAGTTTTGGAGCACACGTTGCAAGTGCCTCCCGATTCCACATCTTCAGTGACGGATGTGCTCGACCTTTTACAGGAGCACGTTAAAGGTCGGAATAATGAGGCTTTGCGTCGCCGTGCCTTCACCAGCTGCAAGCAGGCGGAGAACGAATCCTTTGACGACTTTTTTGTACGCTTGAAGAGTTTGTCAGAGGAGATCGACGTCTGCAAGGCGAACAGCCGGGAATGTGAGGAAGCCTGGATCAAGCACGGGATCTTGGCAGGTGTCAGGCAGGAAGAGTTGGTGCAGCGACTCATCCCCCTGGACGCTTCCTCCACACTCCAGGTGGTAGTGACTGAATGTCGGTCATACGAGGCCACCAAGTCCGCCACCTCTGCCTTACGGGCCCCTTCTGCTGTGAGAGCAATCTCTCATTACAAGAAGGGTAAGAAGGCGGCCAACAACGCGAAGGCTGCCACACGTTCTTCCACGCCTCCGCCTAGTGCTTCCTGTGGCAGCTGTGGAAAGCAGCACGGCCCCAAGACTTGCACGGCCGCCGACGCACTGTGTCGTGGATGTGACCGTAAGGGCCACTGGTCTAACACAGACAGGTGCCCTGCACGAGGCCGGAAGTGTCAGGCCTGCGGTCGCTATGGACACTACGACAAGTGCTGCCGCCAACCCAAGCCCAAAAGCCCGAGACGAGGAGGAAAGCAGCGCACTTCCCTCGGGGTGGTTCGCACTCAGCCCCCTCCAGATGGCCCACGCAGCCCCAAGCAGCAGCGGAGTCACATCAGGAGGGTGGAATCGACCACACGCCCAAGGGCTACCCCTTCCCCTACTATCCGCGTCGCCGTCACACACGGTGATGTGTCGGGTCACATCGAGGTGATACCGGACACCGGCGCCGATACTACGGTGATTGGGTTGAAGCACCTCCAGAAACTGGGCCTCACCAAACGCGGCCTGGGACCACCGCCGCAGCTGCAGTACTACAATGCGGACGGTTCTCAGATGCCGGACGCTGTGGGCTCCTTTCAAGCCGAGATCACCTACGGCGACAGGTCGTGTCATGGATGGATCGACGTGCAGCCTACTCTCGCTACACCCTTGTTGTCGTGGGAGCACTGCAAGGAGTTAGGCGTGGTGCCCAGAGACTTTCCCGAGCAGATCCCAGCTGCTCGGTACACCACCAGCAGGGTGCGTGAATCAACGAGCGACGCGCCTGGCGCTGCCGCACGGAGCGGCCCAGAACCCGCGTCCACTCCCGCACCGCCTCCACCCAAGTCACGACTGCTTCCTCTTCACAGCGAGACGTCTCCTTCAGCCGCAAGGGCCTACTTCCTGAAGGAGCACTCGGATGTGCTGGTGACGAAGGAGGCCCTACGGACCGCGCCACTGAAGGCTATGGCGGGTCCGCCTATGAGGATACACCTGCGGGAAGATGCACAGCCGTTTGCCATACACACTCCCCGGTTGATTCCTCTCGCCTTCAGGAATTCAGTCAAGAAGAAACTGGATTCCATGGTGGCCCAGGGTGTCATCGTACCCGTTGGTGTCGACCCATCCCCTTGGTGCCACCCTCTAGTCGCTGTGGCTAAGACTAACGGTGGAGTGCGAATTACTACCGACTTGTCTAAGCTTAACAGCCAGGTGTCCCGTCCCGCCCACCCTTCACCCACACCTTTTGCAGTTATACGGAGTGTGGATCCGAAGGTACGGCACTTCTCGACGATGGACGCCCTCTGTGGTTACTGGCAGATCCCACTGAAGAAGGAGGATCAGCCACTGACCACTTTCATCACGCCTTACGGACGCTTCCGCTACTGCCGTGGCCCTATGGGATTCGCTGCTACGGGGGACGCCTTCTGTCTCAGTGGTGACATGGCACTTCAAGGCGTGACCAACTGCGTGAAGGTAGTGGATGACGTCCTCCTCTACGATGAGGACTACCTGACGCACCTTCGCCGCATCGACGAGGTACTAACCTGGTGTAGGACGCACGGCACCACTCTGAATGCCGAGAAGTTCGTCTTGGCCGCACCTGCAGTGTCTTTCTGCGGCTACCAACTCTCAAGGGATGGCATTGCTGCAGACCTGGAGAAAGTTCGCGCCATAGCGGACTTTGCAAAACCTGCCAACCTTACGGATCTCAGGTCTTTCATGGGCCTGGTGAACCAGCTGGCAGAATTTTCTCCTGACGTCTCCGCCACTGCCGGGCCTCTCCGGCCCCTGATGAGCCCCAAGAGGACTTTCACGTGGACCCCTGACCACGACCTCGCCTTTCAAAAGGTGAAGGAGGCCCTGTCAAGTCCACCTATCCTCGCTACTTTCGACCCAGCGCTCCCCACCGTCCTCCAGACAGACGCCTCGCGCCTGTACGGGGTTGGTTACGCCCTTCTCCAGGATCACGGTGGAGGAAAGTACCGGCTCGTACAGTGTGGCTCTCGCTTCCTCACCGATGCTGAGTCTCGCTACGCTACCATCGAGCTGGAGCTGCTGGCAGTGGTATGGGCCTTATCGAAGTGCAAGTTTTACTTGATTGGCCTCCAGCACTTCGACCTCATCACAGACCATAGGCCCTTGGTCCCCATTCTTAATCACTATTCGCTGGACGCCATCGAGAATCCCCGCCTCCAGCGCCTGAAAGAGAAGATTTTGGCCTTCGTCTTCACCGCGGCTTGGCGCGCAGGTAAGGAGTTGTGCATCCCGGATGCCCTCTCCCGCTCCCCAGTCAGCCGCCCTACACCTGAAGACGAGATGCTCAGCACCGAGGCCGGTTTCTCCGTCAGCAACATCGTCACTTTGCAGGCCGTACAGTCCCTCGCTAGCACCCAGGCCTCAGTGTCGCCACCCGACAGCGATCTGGCCCTTGAGGAACTACGGACCGTGGCACGCGACGACCCCTCCTACACTCAGCTCTTGGAGAGTGTGAGGACTGGGTTTCCTCGCAACCGTTTTGACCTCCACAACGCCCTACGCCCGTATAGGAAGATACGTGAGGACCTCTACGCAGATGGGGACCTCGTCCTGTACGGTGCCCGTGTGGTCGTCCCTGCAGCTCTCCGTCGTCGCGTTCTGGCCCGCTTACACGACAGCCATCGTGGAGCAGAGGCCGCCAAGCGCCGCTCAAGGCAGGCTGTGTACTGGCCCGGCATTGACGCGGATATCGTCAATACGGTCCATACCTGTGAGCCGTGCCAGATCATGCAGCCCAGTCAACAGCAGGAGCCCCTCTTGTGCGACGACGAACCCACCAGGCCCTTCGAGTCCGTCTCGGCTGATTTCTTCAGCACAGCTGGGAAACATTTCCTAGTTGTCGCCGACCGACTCTCTGGCTGGCCTGTGGTGGTAATCTGTAGCTCGGACACGACGTCCGCGGCCACCATTCGCCACTTCCGGCACCTCTTTCGTGACCTGGGCGTCCCCTTACGTCTGCGGACGGACGGTGGGCCACAGTTCACCAGCCGGGACTTCACAGGATTCCTGAAGCGTTGGGGAGTCCGCCACATCGTGTCAACACCTAACTACCCACAGTCAAACGGCCATGCTGAGGCTGCGGTCAAGACAGTCAAGCACCTCATCCTCAAGGTGGCCCCTTCAGGCAACATAGACTGTGAGGCGTTTGACAAAGGACTCCTGGAGTTACGTAATACTCCCACCCACACAGGACGCTCCCCTGCCCAGATCCTGTATGGTCACCCTCTCCGCTCTTGTGTTCCTGCACACGCCAAGGCCTTTGCGAAGGAGTGGCAGACCAGAGCCGAGAGCTGCGACTGCCGCGCCGCTTCACGTGCCCAGGACGCCAAGGCTCGGTATGACGACCGTGCCCGCCCTCTTCAGCCACTGGAGATTGGTGCCCTTGTCCGCGTCCAGGACCCGACGACGACACGTTAGGACAAGGTGGGCATAGTGATAGGCGTCGGCCGGTCGCGGGACTACAAGGTCAGGATGCCGAGCGGCCGCGTCTGGTGGAGGAACCGCCGCTTCCTCCGGCCAGTCCCATCCCCTGCTGCTGGCCCCCTGACCGAGGACGAGTCACCTACACCTCACGAGGATCCGCCCCACAGTGCACCTCGACGCTCGGAGCGACTTAGGACTAAGAAGTCCGCTCAAGACAAAGACTATGAGCGTGAGGGGGGAAGGGAGATGTAGGTTATGTATCTATGCTACTGTGCCGAGTAGCAACCATGTATATAAGCTACTGTGCCGAGTAGCAACCCTGTAAATAAGGTACTGTGCCGAGTAGCATTTATATATATAATTACGTGGCAACACTGCACGTGTTATGTGGCAACATTGCCCCGAGGCTGCCATATGGCAAGGCAGTCTCAGTCTGACAGTGTGAGCCGTGCATGGCACACGCTAGTCACCACTTGTATTTCTCCTATCCCTTAATAAACGGACTTCAGTGTTACCCGGTGTTTCCCTACCCATCACTGCATTCTTCAGGGAACACTTGTAACCATCAGTGGGTGTTATAATCATAGTCGTGGGTTTTATAATCATTATCTCGTGTGTTATAATCATAGTCGTGGTTGTTATAATCATGGTCGTGGTTGTTATAATCATAGTCGTGGTTGTTATAATCATAGCAGTGGTTGTTATAATCATAGTTGTTGTTGTTATACTCATGGTCGTGGTTGTTATAATCATGGTCGTGGTTGTTATGATCATGGTCGTGATTATGATTATGGTCGTGGTTGTTATAATCATGGTCGTGGTTGTTATAATCATAATGGTGGTTGTTTTAATCATGGTCGTAGTTGTTATAATCATGGTCGTGGGTGTTATAATCATGGTCGTGGTTGTTATAATCATGGCCGTGGTTGTTATAATCATTGTCGTGATTGTTATAATCATAGTCGTGGTTGTTATACTCTTGGTCGTGGTTGTTATAATCATGGTCGTGGTTGTTATGATCATAGTCGTGGTTGTTTTAATCACGGTCGTAGTTGTTATAATCATGGTCGTGGGTGTTATAATCATGGTCGTAGGTGTTATAATTATAGTCGTGGTTATTATAATCATAGTCTTGGTTGTTATAATATTAGTCGTGGTTGTTATAATCATAATAGTGTTTGTTAAAATCATGGTCGTGAGTGTTATAATCATAGTCGTGGTTGTTATAATCAGACTCGTGGTCGTTATAATCACGGTCGTGGTTATGATCATAGTCTTGGTTGTTGCAATCATAGTCGTGGTTGTTATGATCATAGTCGCGGGTATTATATTCATATTCGTGGTTGTTATAATCATGGCGTGGTTGTTATGATCATAGTCGTGGTTGTTATAATCATGGTCGTGGTTATTATAATCATGTTCGTGGTTGTTATAATCATGGCGTGGTTGTTATGATCATAGTCGTGGTTGTTATAATCATAATCGTGGTTGTTATAATCATGGTCGATGGTTGATATAATCATGGTCGTTGTTGTTATAATCATGGTCGTGGTTGTTATAATCATAGTCATGGTTGGTTGTTATAATCATGGTCGTGGTTGCTATAATTATGGTCGTGGTTGTTATATTCATGGTCGTGGTTGTTATAATCATACTCGTGGTCTTATAATCATGGTCGTGGTTGTTATAATCATAGTCGTGGGTGTTATAATCATGGTCGTGGGTGTTATTATCATAGTCGTGGTTGTTATAATCATAATAGTGTTTGTTATAATCATTGTCGTGGTTGTTATAATCATGGTCGTGGTTGTTATAATCATAGTCGTGGTGTTTATAATCATAGTCGTTGTTGTTATAATCATGGTCGTGGTTGTTATGATCATAGTCGTGGTTGTTATAATCATGGTCGTGGTTGTTATAATCATAATAGTGTTTGTTATAATCATTGTCGTGGTTGTTATGATCATGTTCGTGGTTGTTATAATCAGACTCGTGGTCGTTATAATCATGGTCGTGAGTGTTATAATCATAGTCGTGGTTATTATAATCATGGTCGTGGTTGTTATGATCATGGTCGTGATTGTTATAATCATGGTCGTGGTTGCTATAATCATAGTCGTGGTTGTTATAATCATGGTCGTGAGTGTTATAATCATAGTCGTGGTTATCATAATCATGGTCGTGGTTGTTATGATCATGGTCGTGATTGTTATAATCATTGTCGTGGTTGTTATAATCAGACTCGTGGTCGTTATAATCACGGTCGTGGTTATGATCATAGTCTTGGTTGTTATAATCATGGTCGTGAGTGTTATAATCATAGTCGTGGTTATTATAATCATGGTCGTGGGTGTTATGATCATGGTCGTGGTTGTTATAATCATGGTCGTGGTTGTTATAATCAGACTCGTGGTCGTTATAATCACGGTCGTGGTTATGATCATAGTCTTGGTTGTTATAATCATGGTCGTGAGTGTTATAATCATAGTCGTGGTTATTATAATCATGGTCGTGGGTGTTATAATCATGGTCGTGGTTGTTATAATCTTAATAGTGTTTGTTATAATCATGGTCGTGGTTGTTATAATCATAGTGGTGTGTAAGGGCGGAAACGATCCTCCGGCTGCTTACCTCTGCTAACTCGCTCGTTTGCTGGTACAGACGACACTTGGGGTGGTTGGACGGAGCTGAGAACGGCAGCGACTATCTCCGCCACCGGCAGATTCAACCCAGCCGCCATACCGTCAGTATCTAGCTACCCTGCTGTACGTCAAATTCTGGCTGTGATCTCATCATAGGTCCTGGACTCGTGGGCTGTGTTCCCAGACCTTCACCTATCAACTGCCAACTCTCTGGTCATCTACCACTACCGCATACCTCGACCATCAGTTCATCACATTCCGTCGGTGCCCCGGTGTTCTCCTGCCTTTTCAAGACGTTGCTGAGTGTGGAGTGAATGGACGCTTCCCTACCCTGAGTGTGCATCACCGTGTTCCAGAACCTTCCCCCAGGGCCACTGCAGTAGGAAATATTTGTTCATCGTTTGTTTCTATGATTGTTTGATTCCATTAATTGCTGACTCCCCTTTATTGTTCGATTCTATCAATTGTTGACTCCATTTAATTGTTTGAATCCACTAATTGCTGACTCCCATTATTTGTTTGATTCCTTTAATTGTTTGCTTCCATTAATTGTTTGACTCCCGTAATTATTTGATGTTTGATGAGTGGTGTCAGAGTTTTGTGATATATTTTTATAGTAAAGAGATGTCAATCTCAAACGGTTGTTTGTTATTCCTCGGAAAACCATGGTCCTTGACTTTCCTTTATTAAGATCCTGATTAGCCTGGTAAGGGATTTCTATCCCTAAGTCCTAGGCCTTTACATCGTGGTTGTTATAATCATAGTCGTGGTTGTTATAATCATGGTCGTGGTTGTTATGATCATAGTCGTGGTTGTTATAATCATGGTCGTGGTTGTTATAATCATGGTCGTGGTTGTTATAATCATGGTCGAGGTTGAAATAATCAGACTCGTGGTCGTGGTTATGATCATAGTCGTGGTTGTTACAATGAGACTCGTGGTTGTTATGATCATAGACGTGGTTGTTGTAATCAGACTCGTGGTTGTTATAATCATGGTCGTGGTTGTTATAATCATGGTCGTGGTTGTTATGATCATAGTCGTGGGTGTTATAATCATGGTTGTTATAATCATGGTCGTGGTTGTTATAATCATGGTCGTGGTTGTTATAATCACACTCTTGGTCGTTATAATCTTGGTCGTGGTTGTTATAATCAGACTCGTGGTTGCTCTCCTCATGGTCGTGGCTGTTAAAATCATGGTCGTGGTTGTTATAATCAGACTCGTGGTTGTTATAATCATGGTCGTGGATGTTATAATCATGTTCGTGGTTGTTATAATCAGACTCGTGGTTATTATAATCATGTTCGTGATCGTTATAATCATGGTCGTGGTTGTTATAATCATGGTCGTGGTTGTTATGATCATAGTCGTGTTGTTATAATCATGGGCGTCGGTTGCTATAATCATGGTAGTGGGTGTTATAATCATGGTCGTGGGTGTTATAATCATGGTCGTGGTCGTTATAATCATGTCGAGGTTGTTATAATCATGGTCGAGGGTGTTATAATCATGGTCGTTGGTGTGTTATAATCATGGTCCGGCTGGTCGTGTTATAACGTGGCGGTCGTGTTTGTTATAGTCATGGTCGTGGTTGTTATAATCATAGCCGTGGCGTGGCTTCATAGTCATGGTTCTTATAATCATGGTTGGTGACGTGGTTGTTATAATCAGTCGTGGTCGTGGTTGTTATAATTATAGTCGTGGTTGATATAATCATAGTCGTGTGTTATCGTTATAATCATAGCCGTGGTTGTTATAATAATCGGTCGTATTTATTGCTCATAGTCGTGGTTGTTATGATCATGGTCCATAGTCGTGTTGTTATATCGTCGGTTATGTGGTCGGTTGTTATAATCATGGTCGTGGTTGTTATAATCATGGTCGTGGTTGTTATAATCATGGTCGTATTTGTTATGATCATAGTCGTGGTTGTTATGATCATAGTCGTGGTTATTATAATCATGGTCGTGGTTGTTATAATCATGGTCGTGGTTGTTATAATCATGGTCGTGGTTGTTATAATCATGGTTGTGGTTGTTATAATCATGGTCGTGGTTGTTATAATCATGGTCGTGATTGTTATAATCATGGTCGTGGTTGTTATAATCATGGTCGTGGTTGTTATAATCATGGTCGTGGTTGTTATAATCATGGTGGTGATTGTTATAATAAGTGTCTCTTTCTTCTTTGTGTTTTATCTCATTATTCTTACTCTTTTTACCTACATTTAACCGACTAATTTCTACATGTTATCATCCAAATACTTGTTCTGATTTTTGTTTTTACTTATCACTGTCCTTCCTTTGTCTCCTTCTCTACTATCCTTCTATACCGTTCTTATTCTGTCCTTCCATCCCTCCATTCATACCTCCACCTCTCACTATCCCTCTCTCCCATCTTCTTTCCTCGCTCGCCTCTTAAGGATAATAATACTTCACTCTCTCTTCTTCACCTTCTCTTCTCCCTTTCTATCTTCTCCATGCATTTCTGTTATTATCTTTTTCTCTCTTCTCCTTTTTCATGTACAGTCAGTCACAGGAATAAGTATACTGTACACACTGTCGCTGTAAGGTCAGATAATGGTCTGGTAACGTTGAAACTACGCATCTAGATGCATGATGAAACTCAGCTCCCCCCACCTGTTATCTCTAACTATTTTCTGTTTCCCCTTCTTTATTCTTCTATTTACTCATCTTCCTTCCTTTACTAATCCAAACAACATTAAAAAAAAGTATGCTAAGAGAAAAAGTGGGGGGAGGAGGAGGGAGCCGTACGATAACTGCAATCGTGGGCCGACAGCGTACAGCGAATGAGGGTGTGCCGAGTCCGTAAACTTGCATCACCTTCCAGCGTAAATAAAGTGGTTAATTAATGGCTTCCCAAAGAAACCATCGAGAAGGACCAGGTTTGTTCCACTCTACGAATTTTTTGCGATTTTTCCACCAAGTTTGATGAAAACGATTGTGCCGTTTCGACTGTCCAGAACAGACAGACAGACAGACAGACAGACAGCTATTCCTATAGTATATTAGATGAACGCTGGGAGTATTGCGGGTTCCACAAGTGTAATTATCTATTACCCCGTGAACTACGCTGCACTTGTTACCTAAGACTAACAATGTGTGAAAGTGTACAATAGTGACAGTTTCATTTAAACGTGACTGTAAAGGGGAGGAGTGGCGAGGGATGGGTGAAGGGAATGGAGGGGTGTTGGAGA
>NW_024711292.1:15792973-15848116 GCF_018991925.1 Homarus americanus
ACACAACAATTATACTCATGTACAACAAGTATACCCATACACAACAAGTATACCCATACACAACAAGCATACCCATACACTACAAGTATACCCATACACTACAATTATACCCATACACAACAATTATACTCATGTACAACAAGTATACCCATACACAACATGTTTACTCATACACAACAAGTATACCCATACACAACAAATAAACCCAAACACAACAAGTATACCCATACACTACAAGTATACCCACGTACAAGTATACTCATACACAACAAGTATACCCATCCACAACAATTATACCCATACACAACAAGTATACCCATACACAACAAGTATACCCATACACAACAAGTCTACCTATACACTACAAGTATACCCAAACACAACAAGTATACACATACAAAACAAGTATATCCATACACTACAAGTAGACCCATACACAACAATATACCCATACACAACAAGTATACCCATGTACAACAAGTATACCCATACACAACAAGTATACCCATACACAACAATTATACCCATACACAACAATTATACAAATACACAACAAGTAAGCCCAAACACAACATGTTTAACCATTCACTCCAAGTATACCCATACACAACAATTATACCCATGTACAACAAGTATACCCATACACAACAAGTATACCCACACACAACAATTATACCCATACACAACAAGTATACAAATACACAACAAGTAAGCCCAAACACAACATGTTTAACCATTCACTACAATTATACCCATACACAACAATTATACCCATACACAACAAGTATACCCATACACAACAAGTATACCCATACAAAATAATTGTACCCATGTACAACAAATTATACTTATACACAGCAAGTATACTTATACACATGGTATACTTATACAAAATAATTGTACCCATGTACAATAAGTATACCATACACAACAAGCATGCCATACACTACAAGTATACCCATACACTACAAGTATGCCCATACACAACAAGTATACACATAAACAACATGTTTTGCTCATACACAACAAGTATACCCACATACACAACAAATTATACACATAAACCAACATGTTTACTCACTTACACTACAAGTATACCCATACACAACAAGTATACCCATACACAACAAGTATACACATAAACAACATGTTTACTCATACACAACAAGTATACCCATACAGAACAATTATAACCATACACAACAAGTATTCCCATACACAACATGTTTAACCATTCACTACAAGTATACCCATACACAACAATTATACCCATACACAACAAGTATAAGCATACACAACAATTATACCCATACACAACAAGTATACCCATATACAGCTAGTATACCCTTATATAACAAGTATACCTATACACTACAAGTATACCCATACACAACAATTATACCCATACACAACAAGTATACCTATACACTACAATTATACCCATACACAACAAGTATATCCATACACAACAAGTATACCCATACACAACAAGAATAACCATACACAAAAAGTATACCCATACACAACAAGAATACCCATACAAAACAAGTATACCCATACACAACAAGTATACCCATATACAACATGTTTACCCATACACAACAAGTATACCCATACACAACAAGCATACCCATACACAACAAGTATACCCATACACTACAAGTTTACCCATACAGTAAGTATACCCATACACAACAATTATACACATGTACTACAAGTATACCCATACACAAAATGTTTACTCATACACAACAAGTATACCCATACACAACAAGTACACCCATACACAACAAATATACCCATACACAACAAGCATATCCATACACAACAAGTATACCCATACACAACATGTTTACCCCTACACTACAAGTATACCCATACACAAACAAGTATACCCACACACAAATAATTATACTTGATGAAAAAGAGAGTGCCCTGGTTATACAAGTATACCCATATACAACAAGTATACCCATATACAACAAGTACCATGTACACAAATGTAATTATAAATTATGTGTCAACAAGTATATCCATACAACAAGTATACCCATACACAAACAATTACACTCCTGATGAAAAAGTATACCTATATTATACAACAAGTATACCCATACACAACAAGTACACCCATACACAACAAATATACCCATACACAACAAGCATATCCATACACAACAAGTATACCCATACACAACATGTTTACCCCTACACTACAAGTATACCCATACACAACAATTATACCCATGTACAACAAGTATACCCATACACAATAAGTATACCCATACACAACAAGTATACCCATACACAACAAGTATACCCATGTACAACAAGTATATCCATATACAACAAGTATACCCATACACAACAATTATACTCATGATGAAAAAGTATACCCATACACAACAAGTATACCCATATACAACAAGTATACCCATATACAACAAGTATACCCATACACAACAATTATACCCATGTACAACAAGTATATCCATATACAACAAGTATACCCATACACAACAATTATACTCATGATGAAAAAGTATACCCATACACAACAAGTATACCCATATACAACAAGTATACCCATATACAACAAGTATACCCATACACAACAATTATGTCTGATACACAACATGTTTACTCATACACAAACACGTAGCAATCTATACACAGCAAGTATACCCATACACAACAAGTATACCCATACACAACATGTTTGCCTTTACACAACAAGTATACTCAACACAACAAGTATACCCATACACAACATATTTACCCCCACACCACAAGTATACCCATACACAACAATTATATCTATGTACAACAAGTATACCCATACCCATACACATAAGTATACCCATACACAACAATTATACCCATGTACAACAAGTATACCCATACACAATAAGTATACCCATACACAACAAGTATACCCATACACAACAAGTATACCCATACACAACATGTTTACTCCTACACTACAAGTATACCCATACATAACAATTATACCCATGTACAACAAGTATACCCATACACAATAAGTATACCCATACACAACAAGTATACCCATACACAACAAGAATACCCATACACAACAATTATACCCATGTACAACAAGTATATCCATATACAACAAGTATACCCATACACAACAATTATACTCGTGATGAAAAAGTATACCCATACACAACAAGTATACCCATACACAACAAATATACCCATACACAACAAGTTTGCCCATACACTAGAAGTATGCTCATACACAACAATTATACCCATGTACAACAAGTATACCCATACACAACAAATATACCCATACACAACATGTTTGCCCATACACTACAAGTATGCCCATACACAACAATTATACCCATGTACAACAAGCATACCCGTACACAACAAATATACCCATACACAACAAGTATACCCATACACTACAAGTATACCCATACACTACAAGTATACCCATACACAACAAGTATACCCATACACAACAAGTATACCCATGTACAACAAGTATACCCATACACAACAAGTATACCCATACACAACAAGTATACCCATACACAACAAGTATACCCATACACAACAAGTATACCCATGTACAACAAGTATACCCATACACAACAAGTATACCCATGTACAACAAGTATACCCATACACAACAAGTATACCCATGTACATGTATACCCATCAAATCACAGATTTACTCGTATACTTATCTTTCATATGTACAGTACAGAATTTCAACAACTAGCACAGCACAATTTACAAATACCAGAACCATTTACACAAATACAAACACAATTTACACAAAGCCCAACACAATTTACATAAGAACAGCACAGCTTACACAAGGCCTCCACAAGCGATAACAGTGTCTGGTGATCCCCCTTTCGCGCCGTAGTGACATGTTTATAGAAGGTAAGCCTGGCCAGCGGTCGACTACCTTCTGCCAACAGTTGCTTTCTTACAACCCAAGAAAAAGCTTTTCAGAATTGTTAATGTTGCTTCGGTTACCTGAGTCTGGAGATTGGGAGAAAGCTCTCTCTCTCTCTCTCTCTCTCTCTCTCTCTCTCTACCCAATCATACAAAAAATTCCCATGCTTACTGTATGT
This sequence comes from Homarus americanus, assembly GCF_018991925.1. Taxonomy (NCBI): domain Eukaryota; kingdom Metazoa; phylum Arthropoda; class Malacostraca; order Decapoda; family Nephropidae; genus Homarus; species Homarus americanus. Next base: position 15,797,095 of record NW_024711292.1, read on the forward strand.
ATGTATTTCGAAAGTGGCAAGTCCGTCCGTCCGTCGTCTCTCTCTCTCTCTCTCTCTCTCTCTCTCTCTCTCTCTCTCTCTCTCTTTCTCTCTCTCTCTCTCTCTCTGTGCAAATACACAAACGTTTCATATATCATCGACGTATTCAAAATCATTTAATAGTCCCTTACCAATGATTACAGAGGAAGCAAATTATAATAAAATTATTAAAAAATAACAATATGAAAGAAGAAACAATGATAAGAAAATATGTAAAAGAATAACGACAAATATACACAAAAAACAACAGAAAAAGAAAAATTGCGAGAGATAATAATTAAGACAAAAAATGTGAACAAAAGAAGAACAAAATGAATATGCAAAAAGGGGGAGAATGAAAAGTAAACGAGAAAGAAAATTAACAGATACGAACAAAGACAAACAGATGAGGAAGAGAAAATAAAAATTACGAACAAGAAATCCCGTCGACTTTTCTCAACAAATATTATTTCTGTAAACTAGCCACTGGTTGCATAGTACAACTGTATTACTGTATACTAGATGTATACTACAGCTGTATTACTGTCAACAAGATGTATACTACAGCTGTATTACTGTCTACTAGATGTATACTACAGCTGTATTACTGTCTACTAGATGTATACCACAGCCGTATTACTGTCAACAAGATGTATACTACAGCTGTATTACTGTATACTAGATGTATACTACAGCTGTATTACTGTCAACAAGATGTATACTACAGCTGTATTACTGTATACTAGATGTATACTACAGCTGTATTACTGTCTACTAGATGTATACTACAGCTGTATTACTGAATACTAGATGTATACTACAGCTGTATTACTGTCAACAAGATGTATACTACAGCTGTATTACTGTCTACTAGATATACTACAGCTGTATTGCTGTCTACTAGATGTATACTACAGCCGTATTACTGTCTACTAGATGTATACCACAGCTGTATTACTGTCTACTAGATGTATACTACAGCTGTATTACTGTCTACTAGATGTATACTACAGCTGTATTACTGTCTACTAGATGCATACTACAGCTGTATTACTGTCTACTAGATGCATACTACAGCTGTATTACTGTCTACTAGATGCATACTACAGCTGTATTACTGTCTACTAGATGTATACTACAGCTATATTACTGTCTACTAGATGCATACTACAGCTGTATTACTGTCTACTAGATGCATACTACAGCTGTATTACTGTCTACTAGATGCATACTACAGCTGTATTACTGTCTACTAGATGCATACTACAGCTGTATTACTGTCTACTAGATGTATACTACAGCTGTATTACTGTCTACTAGATGTATACTACAGCTGTATTACTGTCTACTAGATGCATACTACAGCTGTATTACTGTCTACTAGATGTATACTACAGCTGTATTACTGTCTACTAGATGTATACTACAGCTGTATTACGGTCTACTAGATGCATACTACAGCTGTATTACTGTCTACTAGATGCATACTACAGCTGTATTACTGTCTACTAGATGTAGACTACAGCTGAAGCTTGAAACTATTTCTAACCACTCACACACGCACACACACACACACACACACACACACACACACACACACACACACACACACACACACACACACACACACACACACACACACACACAGACACACACAGACACACACAAACACCTTGTACGAATAGTGTTAAGAACCAGCACCGCACACACACACACACACACACACACACACACACACACACACACACACACACACACACACACACACACACACACACACACTCACACATACACACTATTACAACCACTTTGCTGTCACTCGGAATCGAGTATGACGATCATCCAGCTATGATACAATGATAAGAGTTATTAGGGATGTACCTAGGTCGGTGAGTTTTGAGGTAACTAAACAGACCAATACGGGACCCGTAGCGTCGTTGGAAGATGGCAAAGCCAACTCCATAAATAAGGTTTCTCTCCGCAGCAGGTTTACCCTTCCAGAAGAAGGTATAGGCATATACCCGTCCTCTGAGTTGAGCCTCGTCTGGGAACCGGGACTCACTAATGGCTGCTTATGTAGCTGTCATAACTAGCCAGCTATTTTGCCACAAGGGCGGTTTTTCTTTGAGGACGCTCATTTGTGCCAGTATTCAGAAGGGTCCTGACATTCCATGCAGCGACCATAAGAGGTTGTATAGTGTAGTTTGTTTTTGTTTGGATCTGTGATTTTGATTGTGTTTTCGACCTCATAAGGATGGCCTTGCTGGGTGCGGTTGACTAGTTAGGTTGTTTTGAATGCAAGCTATGTTTAGGGCACCTCTTTTAGCCCTCTCCCCACGTGGGGTGTGCAGATTGGTTCTTCGAAAGGGCTGCTCACTCGCACAGACAGGCACTGCTGTCTAGATCCCAGTGCACAAATGACCATCTTCTCTGTGCCGCCCATGTGCAGAGTTGTAGCTAGAGACTCCTGGCAGTCATCTCTGCCTGTCTCCGTCGCCACTCGTCCGTCGCCACAGGACTTTTTGGGTTATAGGGGTTTTAATGATGATGAGAGGTTTGATGAGCTGGATGATGGCTGCGCGTGAGTTGATTTTTGTGGTGAGGCAGGGGCGCAGGCTGCAACCACACATCTTGGCTCTCCCTTTTCCTGATCCAGTAGTGCAAGTGGTGCAACGTCTGGGGAGAGGGAGAGTTGCAATGGACTGCAAATAGCTCAGTTTGTTGGGTTTCGCCTTAGTAGTCTGTCCATCAGGCAATGCCTTCGTCCGCCTGCGTAGTCGTTGGGTTCCCATGTTGGTCAACTCTTCTGTCTATACCGCCGTTGGAGCTGTGTAAACATATCTGCCTGGTGCGGAGCTCCACAGCAGATTTTTCGTTCACACACACACACACACACACACATTATTATTTTATTATTTTATTTTTTATTACAAATTGTATTTACTATGAATTATTATTATTATTATTTATTATTTTTATTACATTTTCGCTCCCAAGGCCCCGATGTGGGTCGGTGATCAGTGCCCGGGTGGGTTAATTCCCGTAAAAAAAAAAAAAAAGCTCCAGTTCACCACCGGGGAAAAGTTTCATTTTAAATAATAATCTTTGATTACGCTCGTTTTCAGTGAGAAAACTTTTGTGTGTGGGTGGGAAATGGAGTGGGAGGAAGGAGTTGGAATGGGAGGAGGGAGGGAGGGAGGAAAATTAGGAGGAGGAGTGGGAGGAGGGAGGGAGGAAGAATAGGAGGAGGAATGGGAGGCCTGAGGTAGAGTTGGGGAGGCAGGTGGAGTGGGAGGAGGGAGGTTGAGTGGGAGAAGGGAGGTGGAGAGAGTAGGGAGGTGGAAAGGAAGGAGGGAAAGTGTGTGGAAGGAGGGGAGTGAAACAGGGGGAAGAGGTGGAATGGGAGAAGGGGGCTGGAGTAGGTAGAGGGAGGTGGAGTGAGAGGAAGGAGGTGGAGCGGGAGGAGGGGTGGAGTGGAAGCAGGGAACTGGATTGAAAGGAGAGAGGTGGAATGGTGGATGAGGGTAAAGTGAGAGGAGAGAGGTGGAGTGGGAGGCTGAAAGGTGAGTAGGAGGAGGGGATGTAGTGGGAGTAGAGAGGTGGAGTGGGATAATGGAGCTGGAGTGGGAGGAGAGGATGGAAAGTGAGGAAGGAGATTGGGTGAGGGGGGAGGGCAGTGGGGATGGGAGGTGGAATGTGAGAGAGAGTTGGAGTGGGAGGAGGGAGGTGAAATGGGAGGAGGGAGTAGGAGTTGGAAGGGGTGGTGGACTGGAGGTGAAGTAGGAGTAGGGAGACGGCATGAAAGGTGGGAAATGAAATGTTAGGGAGGGAGGTGGAGGGGAGAAGGGATGTGGAGGGAAGAGGGAGGTGGAGGGAGCAGGGAGGTGGAGGGGAGAAGGGAGATGGATGGGAGAAAGGAGATGAAGTGAGAGTAAGGAGGTGGAGTGGGTGGTGGGAGGTGGAGTGGGAGAAGGAGAGATATAATGGGAGGTGAAGAGGAGTGGGGGAGGGAGGTGGAGTGGGAGAAGGTAGGTGGAGTAGGAGAAGGGAGATGGAATGGGAGGCAGTAGGTGAAGTGAGAACAAGGAGGTGGAGTGGGTGGAGAGAGGTGGAGTGGGAGGAGGGAGGCAGGGGTGGGGAAAGGGAGGTGGAGTAGGTGGAGGGAGAAGGGTTGGGAGGAAGGAGGTGGAGTGAGAGTAAGAAAGTGGAGTGGATGGAGGGAGGTGGAGAGGTAGTATGAGGTGGAGTGGGAGGAGGGAAGTGGACTGAAAGGAGGGAGGAGGAGTGGGAGGAGGGAGGAGGAGTGGGAAGAAGGAGGTAGAGTAGGAGGAGGAGTGGGAGAAAGGAGGTGGAGTGGGAGGAGGGAGGAGGAGTGGGGCGAGGGAGGAGGAGTGGGAAGAAGGAGGTAGAGAGGGAGGAGGAGTGGGAGAAAGGAGGTGGAGTGGGAGGTGTAAGACGCCATCACAAGATTGCTACTTAATTTAGCATAGTACTGTATATGACATTGGTAGGTTTGAGACTTTGAGACTGCGTAGTTTCTCAGGCTCTGTATAATCATTTCCATGTGGTAAGATCACGAGATCATGAGCGAGGCGCTAGCCGGCCGCTCTATGTACGCGTGAGTTAGTTTATCACTCGCCAGACCTATACCTATACCGCTCTCACTACGAACGAGGCCTTTGTCTCGGCAGGCTCTGTACATAATTTTGTTAATATAACCGTTAAAATCTGGACTACACTATGTCTCATCCCTTCTACAATTAATTGAAGAGGAGATGGAAGTAGTGTGTGTTTGAAGCTGGACTATGGTGATACCCGTGACCAGGATGAGCGAATTATTACCAGTCACAGCCGCTTGGACCCACAAACTATTAAAACACTCAAAGGACGAGCCAGTTACAGAGGGAGGTGGAGTGGAAGGAGTAGTGAATGGAGTGGAGTGGGATAAAAATCACACACACACACACACACACTTGGCAATATGTGATTGGTTTATAATTAATAACTCTGCTTTTATCACATTTTGTCAGGACCACAAAATATAAAACACACTCCTTAATACAAAGAAAGATCGGAGAAATTACTCTAAAATTTCAATCTCCTCCACCTAATGATCCTCAATTACTTACATGCCAGATGTCCAGGGAATTTGATGCGCAACTGTACTGTACATGCATAATGCTTACACACACACACATGCACGTATTGTACATTCCTCCACCCAACAGTGTACCCCTGCTACCTATCTAACTTCCCCTTCACTTCTTCCCACAATGAACTGGCACAAACCTACACAGTGTACACACCCTACGTCTACACCTCCACTATCCAACCCCTCCTTCCGCACACACACACACACCATGACTCAGTGTTGCTGGTGACCAAAGAACCTTAACCTGGTCTCTGCCGTGTGTGGCTATACAAGGGTAGACGATCGTTTTGTTTATCTCCCTCCAGCTGACCCTCAAACCTACCAGATGTTAAATAAGTACTGTACACTTCTGCAATTAGGGTCAAGAATTTTTCCTACGTGGACAAGGTTGGCGAGAGAGGCATTCTGGGTAAGGTAAACACAATTCACAACGGTGTAACCTATAAGGGGTGAGAGGAAAGCTCAGCTGTAAATCACTTGTCACTTGCAAAAGAATTTTTACACTTTCTGCACATGTTGCAGTATTGTGTTTCATTCGTAAAATAAAGGGATCTTAAATGGACGGCATGACAATTCAGTGTCAATAGTAGCCCCCCCCCCCTCCCTTCCACGCCCCTCCTTTCCTCTCCCCTCCCATCCTCTCCTGTTTTTTAACCCTTTGCCTGAAATGGAGGGTCACACAACCCCCAACAGGTGCCCCCCACCTTTCAGGATCCATCCCCGCCTTGAAACCTGAACCATTTCCATTATGGAACTGCAACATGGTAACCAATATCAGTTATAAAACCGCCTGTTCAATCACAATAATACCTGTAGTAATTACCTTTACATTGCACCACCACAGCCTCGCCCGTGTGTGACCAATAAAACAACTCTCTAACACTGTTTCCTTTTGCCTCTTTACACATTATAATAAATTTTAATTTTAGCTGCGCGGATAAATGTCAGGGTAATATGGACCGTAAATTAAACCTATTAATCAGTAACTATATACAAAATGTTGGCTCTTGATAGTAATAATATCTTTCATAGTGAAAAACGAAGGGTTATAAACGATGGTTTAAGTAGACCCAAACTTAATGGCCCTGGCCGTTGAAGACTTGAATCATGTTAACACCTTATAACAACAATAAACTGCAGCTGACTCAACCTTAAAATGGACACCACTCCTGTATTTACGGAGAGGCAAAACACTGATCAATTAAACTTAAGTAATAGACAACCAATGTTCACACAGGCTAAAAATATCACCTATTAATCCTGCCTATGAAAAATTATAATAATAATAAATGCGGATGCCTAACGGTGATTTATGAGTCGCATTATCCTGGAACGTTGAAGTCAGCTACTGTCAGGGTGTGAGATCACATGACTGCACTTATTGATAATATGATATAACTAAATAAACGAATAAATGAATTAATATATATTTAATCAGTGAATAAGACAAACTGAAATATATTTACACAGAGTGACAACATAATATAAAACTAAAGTGGGTGTACTTATATAAACTTCAAGACTTAATGGACTGTGTGACATTGGCATTTCTGTTAAGCTGTTAAAAGTATTTGTCTCCTCAGTTCTAATGGCTATTATCTAATAGGGAAACGGACCTAGACTTCTGTGAACAAAGGTCTTAGCTGTTGAAGCATATTAATTACATTACAACAATAGGTCCAGCCATTTGCAGTTTCGGCTCTACAGACGTGGAACTTGGCACCGTCGGCACATTCCCAGACCAGGTGGACGTAAAAGTGGTAACAATAAGACGAGACTGCATTTAACGGAGGCTAAAACATGTACAGTCAGACGTTAAGACGAGTACAGGTGTTACTATGAGTAGCGAAATAACAGAAAAACACAGTACATAATAAGTTACTTTATTTTGTCTTGGAAAATATTTCGAAGGCACGAAGGCGACCTCAGGCTTAAATCAATTTTGTTAGAGTACATAACATTACCTGGTTTTCTCTTAACTTCGCCTCTGAAAGCTATCCACTTTCCGAGCAACACAGGAGAAGGGACGGTATCATCGCACGGAACATCCAGTATTCTCTCCCCAAATGTCTCATATGTATCAATAAACCAACGTGTTCGGTATATTACTTTCTTAATTCTCAGAATAATTCGTGAAAAAAGTTACATTTATTGACGTCTTTTTATAGCCATTCTTCTAAGTTACATGAGGCTAATCTGTAATATGCTAGTAGATAGAGTATATTATCCAGGATCAAGTGCGTCAAAGATTCATACGTTGAATATTTCTCGTACTTCATGATTGAAGAATGTATTAACTGGTAATGATAGACACAAACAAAGTCCAAAACTAATATATAAAGACATTACAGCGAGGCTATCGTAACTAGATGAATTAGCACCTGCCAGGAGGCAAAAGGAACGGGACAGATTTGGAAAGATTGTACACGTTAATTTTGTTTGGTAAAGTCTCAAATGTTATTTCTAAGCATTATTTGGGGATTTATCTTCTTTTACGAGGAATGCATAGCTTAGCGTCCTTGTGCATACATTAACGTGATTTTCATTTCTTAGTCCAGTTCTGTATATATCTAATTGAGGACGGATTTTTTTTTCTTTGTCGGTGTCAAAATATTTCCGAATGTCATCCATTCAGTTAAATCCTCTAAGCTGAGGTCACAATAACATGGGGATATAATTGTAAGCACAATAAACTTTTTCTTCAGTGTGAAAATACCATGAAAAATAGCAAGACCCGCTTTCGCTACTCAGACAAATGAACGAGGAAAGTTGGGTAAGCTATTGGCGATTCTGTTAGTGAGTTTCCATTTTTGTTTTTGATGTTCCAGAGTGTCTAATACATTACAGTACATTAAGCTGATGTCACAAATACGTAAGGTGGCTCAAGTGGATGCAGGTGTAAAGAACGACTTGAAACTGTCTTAATCTAAATCATAAATTCAATACAGAACTGGAAGAATGATCAAGTAGTTATTGCCTTTTCCTATTTTTCTCTTTGAAAGGACCTTGAAATTAAGGTATGGGTAGATTTTTGTTTGATTGCCCCCCCCCCAAAAAAAAATTAAAACAAAAACACGAATATTTTTCATCGTTAAGAAAATCGATCACTACTCTATAAAATTGTTTTATCAGTCTCTCAACTCATCCAACCTACGCTCGTGCCGTCAACTAATATGATGGCGTTTGTTGACAGTCGGGTGTTCTTCTGGGGATCAGTTGCAATCCAAACTTCCCTTGTGACGTCACACCCCACTCCCGCTTGCTGCAGGAGAGAATAAACCTTAAATACATCGATACACAAGAACCAAAGTCGCAGCTATTTAACGGTGAAACAAAAGCGACGGGCGATAAGAAATTAATGCTCCAAGCTCAAGATCTGTTGAAAAGGTATTAATAAGATTTGGCCGCGTTAAATTCATTTATGTTTGGACACAGCGTTGACGCGCCCAAATTTACGACCCCGTGGCCTAATTAAGCAAAAATATAACGAACTACGCCATTTTACAGTTCGTTGATGTGTGTGTGTGTGTGTGTGTGTGTGTGTGTAGAATAGAAATAAGAAAATGCAAAATTGAGCTAATCTAATAAAGCTATAATTAAAGAAAACCAAATTAGTGATGGTGTATAGGAGGCTAAATTTACGCACTTTTGTCAAGACCTTGATAAAACAATTACCGGAAATGAAATCAAGATGAAAATAATGATGAAATCAAAAGAAAATTCAAAAGCTGATATTTACTTATCACAGAATACCGGGAGACAGAGGTCGAGGTAAATGATCAACTCATAAGACCCCCTGCAAAATAATACACTTTACTATAATCTAGAAAAGACATTATAGGTGAAAAAAGGCCGTAACTCAGGTATAAAAGAACATATCGATTTTTTTTTCATAGGAGTAGAGGTAAAATAATGAGTGCACGGGAGGTTACGGAATCCATGTGTACAATCGAAGGTCCGCAGTCACTTGTCGCAGACCGCTACAGTGTGACGTCATCAATCGATGCGCACCAACTGTTCTTACTCGTAGCTTCTTCCCCACTAGCCTGTCTTACAGGTCATGACGTCACCTGAGCTCCCTACATATCTTACAGGCCAGACGTTACCATTTCAAACCCATCTTATATGTTACGATTTCACCCACCCTTCCTACATATCTTACAGGCCGTGACGTCACCATCTTACTATCTTACGAGTCATGACGTCATAATGTTATAAGCACTATAAAATTTGTCGCCATGCTGTTAAAATAAGCCGTCGCCATCTTCTCCATTCGTTACTTGCCTCTAAGTAGGGCTCACTGGCAACTTGCTTGATGTACTTATATCAGCAAATGAACTTTAAAGCAGATACGCTCTTAATAATACTGGTCACTGGCTTTATTATTTCTTAATACATACATACATACATACATACATACATACATACATACATACATACATACATACATACATACATACATACATACACACATACACCTTCCTCATCAGTGACCACTAAATTACAACACAGGTGGAAGCTGTTTTATGGGTGATACACTATGTTGTGGAGTGAACAGAAGGTCAGAGGTCAGCGTTAATAGAGAAGGTCAAAGGTCAGCACTAAGAGGGGAAAGTGACGGTAGGGTAGTCTTAATGTCTGTCCACGCCTTGTTTATACTTTACTGGTGAATGATAATAACGCGAGTGTGTGTGTGTGTGTGTGTGTGTGTGAGTGAAAGAAAGATAGAGCGGGAGAGAGTAATCTAACATCCAGCATAGACAAGTCGTTCACTCCCCAAGCAGAGGAGTTGATAACAACTGTTAGTCTCATGTGACTAGACCACGGCGTTGGTAATACTACAAGAGGAAGGTAATGGTTTCGCCTCGTCAAGTCCTTCCTCATGATGCACTTACACACACTGGTAATAGGAATATAAGTGCATCCGTAAGTTAACACCACTGTAGACACCACTGTAGACACCACTGTAGCTGGCTAACTTGACTGTCAACACTTTATTTACACGCCAGCTGAAGTACAAGCAGAGGAGTCGGTAAACGTTCAACATCTTAGCCGAATTACTTACATTACAATCATAATAATGCACATAATAATGCCTGTTAATGGGTACAAATAAAGTCATAAACAGGCGAAGTACAGTACAAAAGATGGTAATTTGTATGATGATGAACAAATCTGGAGGTATAAGGAAAATCTGAATAAATCCCTATATTTTTAAACTAACTTAAGCTGTATAAACTCGTATCTAATCCAACAGAACCAAGTCTAACATCATCTAACTAAGACTAACCCCAACCTATACAAATGAAACGTAAACTAAATGTTATTTAAGCCTAACCAAATCTAACCTAACTTCATTATACAATAGCTTCCCACTCCATCCTATCCTATCCAGCCCATCCTACTCACACCCTAATCTAACGACATTTACTCAAACTACCCTTATCCTGAACTGTATATACTGGACAGTATGACCATTTTCTATTGTTGATCATATGACGTGGGTAAACAAACCCAACATGGCGAATAAACTGCACCGACACTTATTTATTTTTTATTTTTTAAAGGGGAGAGGAAGAGGATGAATAAGGGGTTAAGAGGAGAGAGGGGAAGAGGGATAAAGATGGATATGAGAAGAGGGTGGATATGGGTAAGGGATGGAAAAGGGAAGGGGATGGGCAGGGTAAGGGGGTGAGTAGAGGAAAGAGATGACTAGGAGGAGAGATGCATAAGGAAAAGCTTCCATCCCTACTACTACTACTTTGCTGCCACTCGGAATCGAGTAGGACGATCATCAAGCTATGATGCAGTGATAGGAGTTATTGAAAATGTCATATTCGTTGGTGAGCTCTGAGGTGAATTGAGAGGCCGATACGGAACCGGTAGGGTCGTCTACAGATGTTGCAGATGTGGAAGGCTGCATCTAGTGCGGGAGGGGCGGTGGCAGCGTCTTTCCGGCGCTGCCGGTTTTCTGTGTCAGTATGCAGTTGAGCTAACTCGAAAGTATTGACACCTTGTCGTGTGGTGATCCTCCAAGCGTTGTGGTGCGGAGTGATCGTCTCCCAAGTAGGGGGATCAATTTGACACTTTTCAGGTTTGTCTAATGACTATTCTTTTACATTTTCCGTTGCCAGCCAGCGTTATGTTTACCATTCGTTAGGTGACTGCAAAGTAGCTGCTTTGGTAGTCTACTGTCATCCATGAGGGTAACATGGCCAGTCCAACGCAGTTGTTCATGTCTCGTTGCCATACAGCAGGGAGCGGAGGACCACTGATCGATATATGTGTGTGTGCGACTTTGTAAATAATTATCAGCCTTCTACAGCTGAAGACATAGATATGGACTCAGTCAAAGGCTTGAGATGCACATCTGATCGGATGTTGAATATCCTCATCGATGTCCGCAGTGGTGGATCGGTGGGAGCCAAGATACTGAGGGTGGGTAACATTAGAGAGGGTAGTACCGTTAACCTGGATGGATGGTGGGGGGGGGTGTGTCTGAACCAGGGGCAGACTGAAAGAGAATCTGAGTCTTAGGTACATTCACCTCAAGGCCGTAGTGTGCATATGCATCTGCGTAGATGTTCAGGATCTCCTGTAGGTCGCGTTAAGTGTGAGCGACGAGGGTGAGGTCGTCTGCATACTGAAGTTCAGTAACAGAAGCAGCAAACACCTTTGTTCCTGCCTGGAGTCGTCTTATGTTAAGAAGTCCCTTCATCGGGTATTGAATGGCTACCTTTCCGGCTTAATTGGCACTGGCACGAGTAAGGAAGGCAGCCAGGAAAATGGAAGAGAGTTGGTGCCAGTACCCATTCTTGTTTTACCCCCATTTGGATGGGGAAGAACTCAGACTGGGTTCCACTGTGCAGGACACTGCCGTTCATTCAATCATGGAGTTGCCTCACAATGGCGATGAATTTTGGTGGGCAACAAGAACGACTGAGTGTCTGCATGAGGGCTTCCATGTTGACTGAGTCGAAGGTCTTCATAAGGTCGATGAAGTCCATTTACAAGTCACGATGCTATTCTCTATACCTTTCCTGTATCTGGCAGGCAGCAATGATCATGTCAGTTGTACACGTGATGGTCTAAAGCAGCTTTGAGATTCTGGGAGGATGTTTTCAGCCTCACGAAGAAATCTGTTTTGGAGGACTCGGGCAATAATCTTGCCAACTATGGACAGCAGTGAGATCCCGTGGTAATTGTCACAGTCTGACCGGTCTCCCTTGTTCTTATAAATATTGATGATAAAATTATTTTTAAGATCTTGGGCGATTTCTTCCTTCTTCCCTAATTTTATATTCCACAGGAGAGAATGAAGACGGCTGGTAAGCAGAGGTCCTCCTGCTTTAAATACCTCGGCTGGGATTCCATTAGGGCGTGTGGCTTTGTTATTTTTCATCTGCTTGATGGCAGTAGCTACCTCGTTAAGGGACGGAGGATAGCTGAGGTGGGTTAGCTCTGGGTGCTGACGGACCTGCAGGGTAGTCAGGACATCCACATCTGACGGATTCCTTTTTCGTCTGTATTTAGGGAGTTACCGTCCGATGAGTGGAGGGGTGCCATGTGACAAGTAGTTGGGCCATCCATTGTTTTAGTGGAATTTAAATATTCACGCATCTTGTGTTGATCTGCAATTTTTTTTTTTTTGCGTTTCACACGTTTAATTTTTCCACCATACGTCCTTTAGATCGCGAAGTTTGCGTTGGGCCATCGCTTCATTCTGGCAGAAGGTATCAAGTTTGGTTCAAGAGCGAGGGTTATTCTGCCAGTCAGTGAAAGCAGCGCGTATGTGTGTGTGTGTGTGTGTGTGTGTGTCTGAACATACGGGTGGTGTAATGCGTCTAGTGTGGCAGCCTTATCTTAGTGTTAAGGTGCAGCCACTGCTTACTTCCTCTCGCTTTCAGCGGCTAACCCTTGTGGTGAACAGGGAAGCAGTCTTGTGAAAGTCTTCCCCTACCAGTACAGAACCTCTTCACTATCAAAACTCTTGATGTGCTTCCTCATGGCAACACACGGTAACTGGGTGCTTAGCGGCCCCAGGCTAGACCAGCAGGGGATCTCGGAGCAGTAATGTGCCCCAGATGGAAGGCGTATAGGCTCACCCTTGCGCCTACCAACCACTGCCCCGCTGCCTTGCGGATTAGCCTTGATAGGAATAAAGCTACGCATTAGGCAGACATGCTTACAGAGCTCCAACAAGACCCTAAATGTGGAATAGGCAGAAGGGATGGCAAACACAGGACCCCAACTACCATACCGGCGGATGAAAGTCCATTGCAACTTTCCCTCTCCCCAGTTGTTGCAGCTACATGCACCAGTTGCACCACTGGACCAGGAAAAAGGAGAGCCAAAATGTGTGGTTTTAGCCTTTGCTCCTGCCTCACCACATTGATAAGTCACGTGCAGCCATCATCCAGCTAATCATATTTTCCATCATTATCAGTACCCTTAAACCCCAAAAGTTCTATGGCGTTAGACGAGTTCTATGGCCACACACTCGAACACTACGTCTTCGATTGTGTGAAGATAGAACCTTTTAGGGACAGGTGTAAGTACACTGTGTGTGAAATGGCACAACGCTTTATTTCTATTGGCAAGATAGCCGACATATTAAAATTGTATCCACCTTTTTGCACTAAGCAGCTATATCATTTCCCATGTATAGAACCAAACACACAATGTGCTTGAATACCTCTCTCGCAAATGTGACAAAGTGTGCGGCCAGACATACTACCTCACACTCCTGTACTCACGCAGTTGAGAATAAGTTACCCTCCATGTACAAACCTTAACAAAAAATTTATTTGAATCACCCTGTAACATTCAATGCCTAAATATCCTGACCACAGGGGTTATACAGACCTTTGTGAACTCTTCTCTACAATCCTTTTGCGCTACTGCCCAAAGGATGAGTATGGGGTGCACAATTAACTAGCCGCTGCAAGTGGCAAAATTAAAATAAAAAAGTAACCTACACATACTACTACTACTATCCGTCTTCCCTTGAGGGAGGGACGTATATTACTGTCTTCCCTCGATGGGTCCCTACTCATTCTCACTCAACTATCATATCGACAGGACGTACTTAGCTACATTGAGATAATTTACAGTGATTAACCTACGGTAATACACAGCGGAACTACATAAAATATAGTTCATTAACTATTCGAAGAATCTACAGTGGTGCTTCTCAAGTGATTGTTACAAGTGGTAACAACCCAGGAAGGTTACATATATGACAGTTTCACAAGTATCTGTTATATCACACTAACAGTCATCTCAACAGATACACAGTTGGTAAAGGTAGAGATATTAGGTTCTCCCCATTACTGTGGCATACTGGTACAAAGTCGAAGCAAATGTTATATACGTGACAGCGGATCTACGGACCCATACACGAACGCAAATATGAAATGACAATCAAAGATATTGTAATATGTGTTACATTTACTACTACAAGGAAGAAGAATTATTATATACGTAACAGTGGATCTAAAAAGAAACCGTTAAACTACTGTTACATCTGTTATAACGATCAAAGAAATCAGTAACGGATAACAACATTCTGGTCTATATGCACATTCTACATACCGAGTCATAAGTGTTTTACGAAACTAGAAAAAACGAAAAACAGTGACGTGTTATATTCTTCCAAAGTGTATTATAATATCCCGTAGTGAGACGTTATACGTTGAGTGATTTTTATTTTGTCATCCAAAGAGATGTACAATTTTTTTTATAGCGATAACCAATACTGAGTTATTGATAGTTGGTGAATTATGGCATCAAACCTGTGAGCTGAAGTGAACATTAGTTTCTGCAAATGATTCGTTCACTGCCCAGGGTGTGACAGGACGTGACTACAGTTGTTGTGACTACTCATCAACCAACATCCTGTCAACAAAATTCTTCCGTATGGCGTGAGTAACCCCCAGTTGTCAGCACGCCCCCTAGTGATGACACATCTCCGATCACGAGAGATGGTCTCAGCATTCTGAGGTATGGTGTGGTGGCTTCACTAAGGTACTCAGTGAACCCAAGAGTCTTTGAGTTCACTGACAGGGAGCAGCAGTTTGCTGTACTCAGGATTTTCGTGGACATTAACCCATTCACCGGCCTTAGCATCAGCTGTGTCTCCTGCGAGTGACAAACGCAAGTCTACGGGATTGCAGCAACAATTTCAATCAAGCCTACAAGGAATAGGTATCTAAGTATACATTATATATACCCATATTAACATATTCAACGACATAACTTCACACAGGTAGACATCGTGTAGGTTATATCAATTATTATAAGTGCCTTACTTATTTTAATATTTACTGATGTAATATAATTTCTAATATATATTTTTCACTTGTTCAGCTATTGATACTTTAATTAATTTAAATATAATTTATATAAATGTCCTGTAAATGGATGGACAAGTTAATTTTTTGGTTTGTATCTAAATAATTTTTCAAACATTAGACATAGAAAATGCGGACATTTTATTTTTTTTCCCCAGGAAGGATAATAATGTTAATAATTTTCAAACTACAAATATGATAGTTCTACAGTATATTATCACAGACTGTAAATTTTCAGCCATATCGTGGAAGAACCCTTCACAGCTCAGTACCATTGCTCTCCGCAAAAATGAATGTTTCGTAGAAGAGTCTCAAGCACCACACACTCATTCAACCAGCGTGATTATAGTAGCAAAAGTTGTACATTACTAAGAAGGTGCGTTCTTAAACACGAAATAGGCGAAGATTATTTCTCCCATGTTATTGCGGGATTTGCTTGCCCAAGTTAACGATTTCCACTATTGTGTTGATATTGACAGTAATATTTTTGTTTTGTAAGTCAGAATCTTCCAATTTTGCCATTGTATGTGCCAGTCTGGATTAGAGTATACGGGCATGGAAACCCTACCTCCAGAAAGATCTAACACCTCTAGAAAAGGTGCAACACAGAGCGACTCAGATGAATCCAGAACTATGTCACCTCGATTACCCAAGTAGACTGAGGGCTTTAAGACTAACAACCTTCAGACAAAACACAATAGGGCAGATCTCATTGAAACATTGAAAATCTTGAAAGGGATGGAAAACGTAAAATCAAGCCATTTACTTGTGACGTTACGCACCATCAACACGAGGGGACACAACTACAAACTTGCCAAGTTTCTTCGCAGAACAAACATAAGGAAATACTTCATCACTCAGAGAGTGATAGAGCTATGGAGCGTTTATCAGCCTAAACTGTGGAATCGAGAGGTGTAAGGGCTTCAAAATAGTCCTAGACAAAATTATTGAGAACAATGGAAGGATGCTACACAGGCCACTGGCCACCTTCCTTTGCTCGGCCACCTCTAGTGGTTGGTCATTAGGTATATAAGGTAAAATGAGGTCTATAAACATGCCGAATCAGTGGTAAACCTGCATGCCGATTTTAATGAATAAATGTTATTATTATTATTATTATATTATTATTATTATTGTTATTATTATTATTATTATTATTATTATTATTATTATTATTATTATTATTATTATTATTATTATTATTATTATTATTATTATTATTATTATTATTATTATTATTATTATTATTATTATTATTATTATTATGAGTGTGTTGTTGGCACTGGTGGCTAATACTGTCACAAGACAGCCACCTGTGGCATCTGTGCAGGAATGTGTAGCATGAGGAGATGCCCCACCAAGGAAGATGCCTCTCAGGAGGGGAGAGAGCAGGCCCCCCCACCTGGGAGGCAGTGTCCCAGATGCAGGAAAGAGGATGTGACGGCCTGGCACCCAGGTTTCCCTGGGAGGCCGCCTCCACCCAGAATGGCGGTCACACTCAGTGACGCCAATGGGAACACTGCCGGATCGCCTCCATTGCCTGAAATCAACAGCTACACCTCCCCACCCAGGAGGCAGTGTCCCAGGTGCAGGGAGGAGGGTGTGACTGCCTGGCACCCCAGTTGTCCTGGGAGGCCACCTTCACCCACAATAGCTGTCTCACTCAGTGATACCAATGCTGCCGGATTGCCTCCACCACCTGAAGTCAACAGGCACAGTGACTCTCCTTCGTTAGCCAATGCAGGTCAGGTTAAAGCCTGCCAAGTAAGTGTACCAGTGAACAATGGCAGTGATAGTGTCAGTGGAGCTTCTGAAGGAGCTGGTGCCTCCTCTCATAATGATGCGAACTTGAGGGTGAGTAGCCAGAGCGAGACCGATAGTGATGGAACCATGAATGGGGAGAATGAGCCCCAGACTGCCAGCGTGGTCTCCTTAATAACCCCAGGTCTGAAAACTATCCAAAACCCTGTACTTCTTCCAATATTTACTGAGGAGGAACAAGCGGGATTAATGTAGGAACCTGAGTATAAAAATCCTACTGGAATAAGGACCGTGAGGTGCATTATCAAGAACTCCAGGGGTGATGAATTTGAAACGGTTAATTTATTCGTCAGGTTGATCTCTGAAGCCAACGCGCTACTCTCTATACTAAGTTCAAGGTGGAACGAGTAACACGAACACTTAGGTTCATTTCATGGAACATCCATAGTGTTAACCGCAGAATTATTGACCTACAATGGTTTGTTAAAGTTTTTAGCATTGATGTAATTGGTTTACAAGAACCTTACACGTCCAGCACCCAGAAGAAAGCTGCACCCAGGATAGCTGGGTTTACAGCATACAATAGTGGAGCAGAAAGTGGCCTGCTCACTTATGTAAAGAATGGTCTGGTCTGTAAATGGATCAAAAGTCACAATGATGAAAGTATTCACTATTAACAATTTACAATAAAGACATCAAGCAGTCAGTTTTCGCTGTATAACATCTAAGTTCGGTGTGATGAGCTGCGAAAGGACGTGTTACCAAAGCCATCAGGTAACAATGCTATGCTGTGTATGGGTGACTTTAACTCTCGTCACACAGTCCTCGGTGATGTCCAGTGTAACTCTAATGGGAGGGTGTTCGTGTATTACATCAATAATCATAATATCACTATCTTGAACTCCCATTTTCTCCGTCACCTTGAACGCCTTTCTCTTTTGTCGGATCACCAGTATGGCTTTCGCCAGGCGAGATCTACTGGTGATCTGCTCTCCTATTGCACCCATCTTTGGTCATCCTCTCTTAGGGATTATGGGGAAACTTTTGTCGTGGCCCTCGACATCTCCAAAGCATTTGACAGGGTATGGCACAAGTCTTTGCTATCTAAACTTCCCTCTTTTGGTTTCTCTCCCCCACTTTGTTCTCTCATCTCTAGCTTCCTTGAGAATCGATCCATGGCAGTTGTTGTCGAGGGATCGATTTCTCGCTCTTTCTCTACCAATAGTGGCGTCCCACAGGGTTCTGTTCTTTCACCAACTCTCTTTCTTCTTTTTATCAATGATTTACTTCACACTACAACTAATTCTATCCATTCTTACGCCGATGATTCTACTCTTCACTCTTCCTCACATTTTCCCCTTCCTCCTAACTCTCAAACTAGATCTGTTTCTAGAACTGATATCATTACTTCTATCAACGCGGATCTGTGCAGCATCTCTGAATGGGGAGATACAAACTTGGTTAAGTTCAATAGTAACAAAACTCAATATTTACCAATTACACTTTGTAAAGTAGACGATCTCCCACCAATTACATTTCAGGACGCTATCATCCCCCAAATTCTGAAATAAATATGTTAGGCCTCACCATTTCCTCCAATATGTCCTGGAAATCACACATCCTTAGTATAACTAAAGCTGCCTCCCGAAAGTTGGGAATGCTGTACAGATGCCGCAGCTACTTCACTCCTGAGCAGTTGCTCCAAGTATATAAGGGATTCATTCGTCCTAACTTGGAGTACTGCTCTCATATCTGGGGTGGCTCTTCTTCTGTCCAACTATTAGATAGGGTGGAATCAAAGGCATTTCGTCTTATTAACTCTCCTCCTTTAGTCGACAATCTCTCTCCCCTTTCTCTTCGCCGCAATGTTGCTTCACTCTCTCTTTTTACAGGTACTTTAACGGGCAATGTTCAGTGGATTTGGCATCCTGTGTACCGCCGGCAAGGCCGTGGGTTCGTAACACACGTCTTGCCCGCGGTGCCCACCATTTCTCTGTGGATATCGGTTGTATGTATATTATGTATGCTGGATTATGTATTATGTATGTATATTATGTATGTGCTCCATTTATATTTATTCAGCCTAGCTAGCAGCGTGTGGCAATGTTATTACCATATCCCACATGCTTAATTAATGTGCCTGGCGACGTATGGAAGCTGCTAATGTATCACTTGCCATACGTCGTCTATAGCAGTTGACCAGGAGCCTAGCTGGGAGGAGCGCTACCCCCCTTTGTGTACATACTCTTATCCAGTAAACCGAACCTACAAAACTATACAGGTGTTTGTGTTCTCTCCTGTATATAGAACTTATTACCCAGAACACCTAACATGGCGCAGTGCGTATTCTTACTGGATAATTACGAGTGATTAGTGCAAGTTTGTGAAAGCCGGCTTATGGACTCCCGCCTTGTGGCCTTGTGTCAACCCCCGCGTCATCCCTCGAAGAATTTAGCAACTTTGAGCAGTGTCAGTGACAGTGATTTTCTGTGAAGTGTTTAGTGCATTGTGTGTTTCGTGCCATTCATGTGTGACCTTGTTCGAACGGATTTCCAAGGTATACGGCATGTTCTGGGCATTTGTGGGGAGTAGAGTTCAGCGCACCCTTCTCTAACCGTTTACAGAGGGTGACTGAGCTCTCCTGTCTCCAACCCCCCCTCACAGCGCCGCCTCCACCCCCCCTCACAGCTGGGGCGAGACGCTTTGCCCGCCCGACACACACACACACATACATGCACTAACACTTGCTGACCGCGCGGCTTCATTATATATATTTTATATATATAACCTACTTATCTGTGTATTTAATTAAATTTTTTGTCTGAAATCTTGTTGATACGACGGGCTGACCGGTCAACACTGATTTAAGACACAGTACACAGATGAAGTAGTTATGTCTCATGCCTTACGTAGCCGTGGAGCCAGCGCCTGGATGAGTCAAGCGGATGATAGTCCCGCAGAGATGGATGACCAGGCCGGCCACGACGCTCCAGCCCCCACAACATCACGCAGTCCTTCACCTCAATATTCAGCGTTATCTCCAGAGATAATTGCCTTAATGAAGTTTATGAGAGATGAAAGGCGCGAGGATGTAGCTAACAGACTTTTGGCGGATGAGCACAGAAGGCAAGCAGAGGCAGAACGAGACCACCAACGGAGAGTGGAAGACAGTGCACGGTTTGAAGCCTTGATATCTCGCCTCACTGTTAACCAAGCCCCTGGCTCTAACACTGCCTCGGTACTGACTGGTTCAGATACCTCATCCATGCTTCCTTCACGCCCCCCAGCCCCACCTAAAGCAGCAGCTCAAACACCGCCCATCTTGGAGCCTGATGTGAATTTCCAGACTTTTCGTGAATGGCGGCGACGGTGGACTGATTATGCTACAATGGTGGATCTCCAGAGTTTGTCACAGCCTAAACAACTCATCCAGCTGCGTATGTGCCTGTCCTTGGAAGTTCAGCGTGTCTTAGAACATACGTTGCAGGTACCCCCAACCTCTTCGCTGTCTGTAGAGGAGGTACTGGACGTTCTACAACGGCACATCAAAGGACAGCAGAATGAAGCTCTGCGCAGGAGGGAATTGTTTAGCTGCAGACAGATGGAGGGTGAGTCTTTTGACGCTTTTTATGTACGTCTTAAGAGAGCCTCGGAAGAGGTAGATATATGTTTAGGCCACCACCAGCAGTGCGAGGAGACCCAGTTGAAGCAGGTGATCTTGATGGGTGTTAAGGACGAGGAACTTGTCCAACGCCTCACCTCCCTCGACTCTTCCTCTTCTCTTCAGGATGTGTTGACGATATGTCGCTCCTATGAGGCTGCCAGGTGTGCCACCTCTGCCATCCGAGCTCCCCCTACAGCTGTACGCGCTGTTTCCCGGTACAAGAAGGACAAGAAGTCTGCTCCTACGCCTTCGCCCACCACGTCCACGCCCGGTTCATTTTGTAACAACTGTGGTAAGCAGCACGGAACACAGGTGTGTCCAGCTGCTCAGTCTACCTGCAACAGTTGTGACCGTAAGGGCCACTGGTCACTCACAGTACGGTGCCCAGCCAAACGCGTCCAGTGCAATGTGTGCGGTCGTCTGGGCCACTATGACAAGTGTTGCCCTTCCAACAAACCCAAGGGACAGCGTCGGCGGAAGCTTCAGCGCCCTTCCACCAGAGAGGGCCGCCCACAGTCTTCCAATCAGAAGCATGACGACCCTGGACAACGCTCGAGCCATATTAGGAATGTGTGCTCCCCCCCGCGTCCCAGGACCAAAGTCCCCCAGTACATCAGTGTCATTGTGACCTACCGCAGTGTGTCATCCCGTCTCCAGATGTTGCCCGACACCGGCGCTGATGCTACAGTCATCGGTCCCCAGCATTTGCAATGCTTGGGGCTCTCTCCAAGTGATCTAGGACCGCCCCCCAAGGATCTCCGCTTTATGGCAGATGGTTCACAGATGACCCCGGCCCTGGGTTCACTCCAAGCACAAGTCACCTTTGGCAACAGGTCGTGTCAAGCCTGGATTGATGTGCATAACGGTGTCCCGACTCCTTTGCTGTCCTACAGACATTGTCAAGAGTTGGCCATCATCTCCCAGGACTTCCCCAAACCTATTCTTGAGGTAAAACACGCCAACAGGGTGCAAAAAGGGAGCAGCAACGACCCTGCTGCCGCCCTACCCCTGCCTCTTGCCAGTGACACCTCTCCTTCGGATGCTCGGAAGTACTTCCTGAAGGAATTCAGCGACGTTCTGGTGACCAAGTCCGCTCTGGAATCCAAGCCTCTCAAGAAGATGGCAGGTCCCCCCATGAGGATCCACCTGAGGGACGACGCGAAGCCCTTCGCTATTTACACCCCTCGACTGGTTCCCCTGGCCTTCCGCGAGGCGGTCAAAAACGAGCTGGACTCCATGGTCGCCCAAGAAATTATTGCACCAACCGGCGATGACCCGTCTCCATGGTGTCACCCTATGGTTGTCGTCGCAAAACCTAAAGGTGGTGTTCGGATCACCACTGACCTCTCCAAGCTCAACAGCCAGGTGTCTCGTCCTGCGCACCCTTCTCCCACGCCCTTTGCAGCTATACGCAGTGTGAACCCGAAGGCGCGCTTCTTCACGACGATGGACGCCCTGTGTGGATACTGGCAGATAGAGCTTGCCGAAGAAGACCGACCACTCACAACTTTCATCACCCCGCATGGACGTTACAGTTATTGCCGTGGCCCCATGGGATTCGCCGCTACAGGAGACGCTTTCTGTCTTCGAGGTGATATGGCTCTACAAGGTCTGGCAAACTGCGTGAAAGTGGTCGACGACATACTCGTGTACGACGAGGATTACATGGATCACCTCTGCCGTATCTACGAGGTACTCAACAGGTGCCGGAAGCACTGCATTACCCTAAATGCCGACAAGTTTGTTCTGGCCAGCTCTTCAGTTGACTTTTGTGGGTACACCCTCTCAGGGAATGGTATCGCAGCTGACCCGGAAAAGGTCCGCGCCATCACGGATTTTCCCACCCCTGCTAACCTTACCGACTTGAGGTCCTTCATCGGTCTCGTCAACCAGTTAGCAGAGTTTTCGTCGGACATCTCCGCAGCTGCTCAACCACTTCGCCCCCTGATGAGCCCCAAGAGGACATTCCTGTGGACCCCCGACCACGACAAGGCCTTCCAGCAAGTGAAACAGGCCCTGTCTCGTCCACCTGTCCTCGCCACGTTTGACCCAGCCTTGCCGACAGTTCTGCAGACAGATGCCTCACGCTTGTATGGCGTGGGATACGCCCTACTGCAGGATCATGGTGGAGGGCAGTTCCGGCTCGTCCAGTGTGGCTCGCGTTTCCTCTCTGACACTGAGACGCGCTACGCCACTATTGAGTTGGAGCTGTTGGCTGTGGTTTGGGCGATGTCCAAGTGCAGGTTTTACCTCATAGGCCTGCAACACTTTCACCTAGTGACCGACCATCGCCCGCTTGTCCCGATCCTCAACCACTACACGCTAGACGCCGTTGAGAACCCTCGCCTCCAGCGTCTGAAAGAGAAGCTCTCGGCGTACATCTTCACAGCAGTGTGGCGTGCTGGTAAGGAGCTCTGCATCCCTGATGCCTTATCCCGCTCTCCTGTCAGCCGCCCTACTCCAGAAGATCATGTGCTCGACGCCGACCTCGCTCTTTCCGTCAGGACTGTGGTCACTCTCCATGCCGTCCAATCCCTTCGTTCGGACCTGTCACCAGATGACGACAAGGCAATGGAGGACCTTCGAACAGCGGCCCGAGATGACCCTTCCTACGTCCGACTTGTCGAGTGTGTGAGGAATGGATTTCCTAGCAACCGCTACGATCTTCACAACACCCTGCTCCCGTATTGGAAACTCCGCGATGAACTTTACTGCGACGGAGACCTTGTTCTGTACGGAGCACGTGTAGTTGTCCCTGCTGCATCACGTCCCCACGCCTTGGCTCGCCTTCACGACAGTCACCGTGGAGCTGAGGCCACCAAACGACGTGCACGACAGACTGTGTTCTGGCCCGGCATCAACTCCGACATCTCCAATGTTGTCCGTGCGTGTGAGCCCTGCCAAGTATTACAACCCAGCCAGCAGCAGGAACCCTTCATGAGTGACGACAACCCCACCCGCCCCTTTGAGTCTGTGTCGGCCGACTTTTTCTGTGTGTCAGGAAAGTCCTTCCTCGTTATCGTCGACCGTCTCTCTGGTTGGCCGGTTGTCATCAAGTGCGGTAATGACACGACGTCTGCCGCCACCATCAGCAAGTTCCGCCACTACTTCCGTGACGTGGGCGTTCCTGTACGCCTGCGAACCGACGGAGGGCCTCAGTTCACAAGCCGGGACTTTGCTGCGTTCCTTGACCGATGGGGAGTCCGGCATGTGTTGTCATCGCCCCATTACCCGCAGTCCAACGGCCACACTGAGGCTGCTGTCAAATCCCTGAAGCACCTCATCCTTAAGGTGGCCCCTTCTGGGAACATTGACTGCGAGGCCTTCGACCGGGGTCTTCTTGAACTCCGCAACACACCTAACTACACCGGACGCTCCCCTGCCCAGGTTTTGTATGGACGCCCCCTTCGTTCTTGTGTCCCTGCTCACCCTCAATCCTTCTCCAAGGAGTGGCAGGCCAAGACAGAGGATTGTGATCGCCGAGCCGCCGAACGTTCAGGACGTCGTCGCCCGCTACAACGACCACGCCCGTTCTCTCCCCAGGTTGAGTGTCGGCACCCAAGTCCGTGTTCAGGACCCGACCTCCCTACGTTGGGACAAAGTAGGCGTAGTCATGGGTCTCGGCAGGTCACGGGACTACCAGGTGCGGTTACCCAGTGGTCGTGTGTGGTGGAGGAACCGCCGTTTTCTCCGCCCCGTAACAATGCCTTCTGCTGGCCCCGCCACCAGTGTTGAGTCCCATACCCTTCCCAGTGATGAAGTCCCTCGACGCTCAGAACGGATCCAGAAGAAAAGGTCCGCTCAAGACTTTGCTATGAGCGTATAGGGGGGAGGGAGGTGTATGTATATTATGTATGCTGGATTATATATTATGTATGTATATTATGTATGTGCTCCATTTATGTATTATTTATTCAGCCTAGCTAGCAGCGTGTGGCAATGTAATTACCATATCCCACATGCTTAATTAATGTGCCTGGCGACGTATGGAAGCTGCTAATGTATCACTTGCCATACGTCGTCTATAGCAGTTGACAAGGAGCCTAGCTGAGGAGTGCTACCCCCCCCTTTGTGTACATACTCTTATCCAGTAAACCGAACCTACAAAACTATACAGGTGTTTGTGTTCTCTCCTGTATATAGAACTTATTACCCAGAACACCTAACATCGGTCACACGAGAATAACCCGTTATAGTACCTCCTTCTTTCCTCACACAGCCAAACTGTGGAATGCTCTGCCTTCTTCTGTGTTTCCATGCTCTTACAATCTGTCTCACTTTAAAAAGCTGGTTTTCCGGCATCTTCGTGGTGTAGATTAATACAGTATAACCTTTTTTTCTATATTTTCAATTTCTTTCCGTTCTTTTTTTTTCGCCCCCCAGGCTCCGTTGTGGGTCGTTTGACCTGTGCCCGGGTGGGCTAATTCCCGTAAAAAAAAAAAAAATACGACACAGACAAAGTGACACATCTGATGGGGGGCAGACTTGATTATGTGATTGGGTATAACCTAGTAGACAGTAATGTCAAGGCTAAGGTCATCTCAGACCACCTAGTCAGTGATCATTATGCAATACTTACTGAATACACTGTTGCTGATGTCAAGTGTGAACCCCATCCTAAGCTCAGAATTAACATCCCAGATAATCTTAAACTGCACTTCAAGGCCTACATCCACAGATGGTATGCTGGATATACACCTGGGTCAGTGGATGAATTTTGCTGTGATCTTGTAAATGTCATTACCACATATTATACCACCTGGGTTAAGTCAAGGAGGAAGGGGGGCAGCACTAAACCACCTCTGTGGACACATGACCCCATCCTCACCAAAGAAGGAGAGAATGTAAAACAGCTTGCCAACACTTATAAGCAAAATAAAACTAGTGATAACCTCCATTCCTCAAAGCTAACAGAGCATTTCGTGAACAAAGGTCAGGTGAGAAACACCTATTGGGAACAATTCTTACAGGGGATTAATAGAACAACCACTCTAGCAGAAGTGTGGAACAAAATTAGAGCCATTACCAAGTCACCCACCCCAGTCCAGCTTCATCACAGCCCTGCAGAATATGCTGACATGCTATTAGACCAATGGTCTAGTGTGTCACGAATCACTTCCCTGCCTCCTGACATACAGCAATATCTTAACACCTCACACATTAATAGGGGTTTCAATATTGAAATAGCCTGTTCCTCACCAGACCTTACCGACCAGTTTCCTATAACGCACCACGAACTAACAACAGCACTAATGAAAGGCGAGTCATCCTCCCCTGGTGAGGATGGCATAACCTATAACACCCTGAGATTGTTGAATGAGATCCCTAACCATCCACTGCTTGACCTGTATCAAATGAGCCTCACACAGGGTATTCTGCCTAAGACATGGACTCATGGAAACATAGTTCCAATCCCTAAAGCTAATTCTCCAAACTTCAGGCCAATTTCACTTACATCCTGTATGTGTAAAGTCCTTGAAAGAGTTGTTCTCAACCGTCTCATGTTTCAAGTCAAAGACAAACTGGCCCCTAATCTGTACGGGTTCATGCCCGGGCGTAGCACACAGACATGCTTTGCAGAATATCTTGTTCACTCAAAAGAGAAGACACGAACAGCCTTCAGAGACCTTAAATCAGCCTTTGATGTAGCTAATAGAGACATTATACTTGAGCAACTAGCTAATTTTGGCATCCAATGTAACCTCCTGACATGGATAAAGGGTTATCTGTCCAACAGGTACAGTATGGCAGTGTTCTGTTTAGGGGAGTCAAAAGTGTCAAAATGAGATCATTTAAGTTTAGCACGCCTCAGGGAGGAGTGTTAAGTCCTATACTCTTTAATATACTGATGCACAAGCTTATTGCTGACATTCCAGTTCAGCCAAACGGGGCTGTAATATGTTATGCTGATGATATCTGCATTATGACACAGACCAAGCTCAGGCTCCAAGCCGTGCTGGATGTATTTGCTCGGAGGACTGTGGAATGTGGTCTCATAATATCTGTTGACAAGACGAGGGTCCTCAATCCTCGTCCTGCTCATCCTCTGCCTCTTGACTTTAACATTAACAGCATGCCCTTGGAACTATGTAGCTCCTATGAATATCTTGGAATTTGTGTGAATGATGCAAACTTTGTCGGCATCCTTTGTGCCAAACTAATGCAACTCATTAAACCCCTCAAAACCCTTGTTGGCAAGGGCTATGGAATTAACATCACCTATGATAGTACTTTCTATCTTCACTTCATTTGTTTTGTAGTTGACTATCATGCTCTACATCTTGTGACTATTCTGCCTAAACAACTCAGCATTCTTGGGGTAGTGCAAAATGAAGCCATGTGCATCTTTCTAGAATGCCCAAAATCAGCCAGAATTGTAAACATGAGGAAAGAGCTCGGACTGCCCTCCCTATCTGAGAGAACAGCTCTACTTAATACCATGTTTTGTGTCAAACCTTTGAAGAACAATGGTCCCCAAACTACAGCTCACACTCACTTGCTGTTCTATTTAAATAATCCCGACTATCTCGCTAATCTTCCACAGCAGACTGTCTTTGGGGCGTGGCTTCATAAAGTGCCAGAATGCGAGCATTTAATCTTGGCATGCCTCAGGGAGGAGTGTTAAGTCGTATGTTCTTTAATATACTGATGCTCAAGCTTATTGCTGGCATTCCAGTTCAGCCGAATGGAACTGTAATATGTTATGCTGATGATATCTGCATTATGACACAGACCAAACCAGGCTCTAAGCCATGCTGGATGTATTTGCTCAGAGGACTGTGAAATGTGGTCTCATAATATATGTTGACAAGACGAGGGTCCTCAATCCTCATTCTGCTCACCCTGCCTCTTAACTTTAACATGAACAGCATGCCCATGGAACTAAATTGCTCTAATAAATATCTTGAAATTAATGTGTGTGAATGATGCGAACTTCGTTGGCAAACTTCGTGCCAAACTATTGCAGCCCATTAAACCTCTCAGAACCCTTGTTGGAAAGAGCTATGGCATTAACATCACCTATGTTCGTACTTTTTATCTTCGCTTCATTCGATCTGTAGTTGACTATCAAGCTCTCCATCTTGTAACCAATCCCTCTAAATAACTAAACAGCCTTGACTTAGTACAAAATGAAGCCATGTGCATCATTCTAGGATGGCCAAAATCAACCAGAATTGTAAACATGAGGAAAGAGCTCAGGCTGCCCTCTCTATCTGAGAGGATAGCTCTACTTGATACCATTTTTTGTGTCAAACCTTTGAAGAACAATGGTCCCCAAACTACAGCTCAAACTGAGTTGCTCTTCTATTTAAATAATCCCGACTATCTCGCTAACCTTCCACAATAGACTCTCTTTGGCGCTTGGCTTCATAAAAGTGTTGCAGATCTTTTGAAGCCGAATGTCCCAATCACCCCAGACGAACCCATTAATGTCATTCCTCCTTGGCTGGATATATCATTTCTTATTAATTACACTCTTGTTGGTAGTAAGCAAATGTTAAACACCGATGTGATGAGATGTGTCACACTAGAAACTATTAACAGACACATAGAGAGTATTAAATCAAATGAATGTTATGCTTTTACTGATGGTTCTGTGCAGACAAACACAGGTAGAACAGGCTGTGCAATTGTAACATATGAAGAAAAAGAGATGATAGTGTCAAACAAGCAAAGGCTGAACAACTGGGCCAGCACAACACAAACTGAACTAACTGGAATCTACTTAGCCACAGACTACCATAAAGAAAATGGAGGTGGGGTGATATTCTGTGACTCTCAAAGTTCTATGTCTATAGTTGTATGTGATATTAAAAGAAATATGATAACTGCCAATGAGCACAACTCTCGTATCGAATTTGTGTGGATTCCGTCCCATGTTGGAATTAGGTATCATGACCGTGCTGATAGACTGGCCAATGAGGCATGTAAGAAAGAAAATGTTGACCGTGACCTTGGCCTGTCCAACGCTATACTTAAAAACATTCAAATCAGAATCGTGAACTCTGCTCTAGAAGAAGTGAGAAATGCAGAGAGACCTGGCAGTTGTAGCATAAGTAAATATGACAAATTTTGTGAAGAGAGGTACCGGTATGGCCAGCATAAGGACAGAACCAGACAATGTGATGTAGTCGTGGCCAGAATTAGGCTAGGATACAGACACATCTGGCAAGTTAGTAACGCTGCACCCATACCGGAATACTCAGCATGTAAACTTTGTGATAAACCCTTAAAGCACACACTTGAACACTATATTATTGAATGTGACACTGTCAAAGACTTCAGGCCAACTGGCTTATTGTATCATGAACTTTGTAATTACTATATTGAATCTGGGGTGCTTGGGGACATTCTTGCTGTTTATCCCAAATTTGCTAGCTCACACTGATTAGTCTTCAATTAGAATATGACGTCCAATGTATATGAATAACTGTCTTGCATGGCAGCGAGCAGTGACATCACCCACATAACTCTTACCGATATATACTGCTAATGAACATGATGCATTTCCTTGTGTACGAACCTCTGTCCTGCATGGCAGTGAACAGTGACATTACCCACATGAATCTGACCTATATTTACTGTCAATGAATATGATGTATTTTTTGTGTACGAACCTCTGTCCTGCATGGCAGTGAACAGTGACATTACCCACATGAATCTGGTCTATGTATATATGTGTAGGTATGTGTATGTGTATATGTATGCATATGTCTGTGTATGTTTGTGTGTGTGTTCGCACGAAAATCTCGGAAACTACTTTACCGATCTGTAGTGATGATGCATGGTGTTATATGTAGTGATGATGGATGATGATGTTACATGTAGTGATGTTGGATGTTGTTATATATAGTGATGATGGGTGGTGTTATATGTAGTGATGATGGATGGTGTTATATGTAATGATGATGAATGATGTTATATGTAGTGATGAAGGATGATGTTATATGTAGTGATGATGGATGTTGTCATATGTAGTGATGATGGGTGGTGTTATATGTAGTGATGATGGATAGTGTTATATGTAGTGATGATGGATGGTGTTATAGGTAGTGATGATGGATGATGTAATATGTAGTGATGATGGGTGGTGTTATATGTAGTGATGATTAGACAATTTAATAATAACAGTTTAATGCTAAAAAAATATACTTTGCTGTACCGTTGTAGTGAAAAACATGGTGGAACTTACATACACCGTTAATGAACTATTGATGGAAGAAGAAGTTTTTGGGACTGAAGAGTGAGACAATGTGGAGCCACCCGTGTATGTACAGTATGTATATATGTATATATACTGTAGAGTAAATATGTGTATATATATATATATATATATATATATATATATATATATATATATATATATATATATATATATATATATATATATATATATATATATATATATATATATATATATATATATATATACTGTTAATGAAAATAATGTATTTCTTTGTTTATGAACCTCTGTCCTGCGTGGCAGTGAGAAGTGACACCACCCTCAGTGTCAAGACCTGACTGAATTACTCAGAATAGGCAAACTGTACTGCAAGCTTTGTCAATAAATTTGTTAAACTAAAAAACCTACCCACTGTGTATTGTTGACTTCGTAAATTGGTATAAATTTATAAAATATAAAATGGAGTGGCTGCGTTAAGCTACATGATGGCTGTGTTAGGCTGTCGTGGTTGTGCTAGAGGGGAGAGGAGGAAAGAGAAGGGAAGGAAAGGGAAGAAGAGGGGAGGTAAGGGAAGGGGAGATAATGGGTTGTTGGTCGGCAAGATAAGCATGGAGGAGAGGGGGAGGGGAAGGGAAGAGAGGAGTGGTGTTGGATAAGAAGAGAAGGGAAGGGTGGATAGGGAAGAGAGGAGTGGGTAGTGAACGGAAGGGAAGGGTGAAGGGGGAAAGAGATAGGTGAGTAGGAGAGGAGGGAGGAGTACGTTTAGTTTAGTTTAACAAATTTATTGGCAGAGCTTGTAGTACAGTTTGCCTATTCTGAGTAATTCAGTCAGGTCTTGACACTGAGGGTGGTATCACTTCTCACTGCCACGCAGGACAGAGGTTCATACACAAAGAAATACATCATATTCATTAACAGCTATAAATGTATAGAGGTCAGATTCATATGGGTAATGTCACTGTTCACTGCCATGCAGGACAGAGGTTCGTATACAAAGAAGGAAATACATCATATTCATTAGCAGTATATATAGGTCAGTGGATCACATGCATTGGAGTCATATTCTAATTGAAGACTAATCAGTGTGGGCTAGCAAATTTGGGATAAACAGCAAGAATGTCCTCAAGCACACCTGATTCAATGAAGTAAGTACATAGTTCAAGATACACTAAGTCAGGTGGCCTGAAGTCTTTGACAGTGTCATTTTCAATAATATAGTGTTCAAGTGTATGCTTTAAAGGTTTATCACAAAGTTTACATGCTGAGTGTTCCGGTATGAGTACAGCGTTACTAACTTGCCAGATGTGTCTGTATCCTAGCCTAATTCTGGCCACGACTACATCACATTGTCTGGTTCTGTCCTTATGCTGGCCATACCGGTACCTCTTGTCACAAAATTTGTCATATTTACTAATGCTACAATTGTCAGGTCTCTCTGCATTTCTCACTTCTTCTAGATCAGAGTTAATGATTCTGACTTGAATGTTTTTAATTACAGCATTGGACAGGCCAAGGTCACGGTCAACATTTTCTTTCTTACATGCCTCATTGGCCAGTCTATCAGAACGGTCATGATACCTAATTCCAACATGGGACGGAATCCACACAAATTCGATACGAAAGTTGGCTGAAGAGGAACTAGTCCAGGTCCCTTTCCTTGCAGCCTTTCCCTCTTCCTCTTCCTCCTCCTCTTCCTCCTCCTTCTCCTCTTCCTCCTCCTTCTCGTCTTCCTACCCCCTCTTCCTTCAAAATCCCCATCGTACTAAACTATAACTTTTTATCCGCCCCTTTTCTTTCACAACCTCTCTCCTAATCCCCTTAAACGTTCTAACGTTTACACTCATTCTTCCTCCTCGCCTCATTCCGTCTCCGCTCTTTCGCCCTACTTTCCCTCACCCCCTCTCCTCATCCTCTTGCCAGTTCACACACCCCCAAATCTTGTCCCTTACCTTCAGGCCTCCTCTTGACTCTCCACTCACTCCTAAATCTTGCCCCTTACCCTCACCTCTCCTCTTGCCCCAAACCTTCACCCCCTCCTCTTGCTCCTCCCCTCCCCTCATCCCCTAAGCTTGCCCCTTACCCTCACCCCCTCCTCTTGCCCCTATCCTCAGCTTTCCTCCTTCCACCTTAACCCTCAACTCCTATCTAAGTCTGAGTACATCGATCAATCTTCCACACTCTCTTCCTCCCTTCCTCTCTCACCTTCTCTTCCTCTTTCTCTGTTTTCCCTACCCAAGGAGGCAGACAATTGTTCAAATGTCTCTTTCTTCAAATCAGGCAGAATGATGAGTAGATGTGGAGGAGAAGGGAAAGGGTAGGGTTGGGAGTCGGGAAGGGGATAGGGTGTGACTGAGGGGAGGGGGGTGGGAGTGGAGGAGGGGGAAAGGGGAAAGGGGAGGAAGGGATAAGGTAGGAGGATGGGTAGAGAAGAGGGGAAACATACACAACACAAGAACACAAGAATAGAGGAAACTGTAGCGGACCTATTGGCCCACACTGGGCAGTCCCAGCGTGTTCGAGTTAATATTGATATTTGGTAACGTGTTCCAGTCATCCACTACTCCCTTTTCAAACCAGTGTTTACCTGTCTTGGGCCTATCAAAATTTGTCTAATTTATAGCCATTGCTACGAGTGTGTTCCAGGTTGGATAATTTATGTACCTTTGTTACATCGCCTTTGTTTAACATTTATTTCCATTTATACACCTCAGTCATATCGCCCTTCACTCTACGTCTCTCGAGGGAGTGCAAATTCAGATGTTTTAATCTGTCTCTGTACTCAAGGTTTCTAATGCCGGGGATTAGTCTTGTCATCCTTCTCTGTATGCCTTCTAGGGATTCTATATCCACTCTGTAGTACAGTGACCAAAACTGAACTGCATAATCCAAGTGAGGTCTCACAAGTGCAAGATATAGTTTTAGTATAACCTCGCTAGTCTTGTAACTAACACTCCTTTGTATGAACCAAAGTACTTTGTTAGCTTTGTTTAGATCAAATAATCATTGTTGTCTTGGTTTAAGATTCCTACTTATCATTACCCCTAAATCTTTCTCACAGTTGGATATCTCTATATCAACGTTGCTCATCTGATATCTGGTTTTTATGTTTACATCTCCTTGACTAAGCAGTACTTACATTTGTCCACATTAAATTTCATCTGAAAATTTTCAGACCATGCGAAAAATTTGTTTAGATCTTCCTGTAGTTTTGCATAATCCTCGCCAGAATTTATTACGCGCCCTGTTTTAGCCACAAGTCCTAAACAACTACAGGGCCTAAAGAACCACAAGTCCAAAACAACTACAGGGCCTAAACAACCACAAGTCCAAAGTAACCACAACAAAAAACCACAAGGCCAACACAACCATAACAAACAACTACAGGGCCTAAACAACCAGAACAAACAACCAGAACAAACAACCACAACAAACAACCACAAGGCCTTAACGACCACAACAATCAACTACAGGGCCTTAACAACCACAAGGCCAACACAACCATAACAAACAACTACAGGGCCTAAACAACCAGAACAAACAACCAGAACAAACAACCACAACAAACAACCACAAGGCCTTAACGACCACAACAATCAACTACAGGGCCTTAACAACCAAAAGGCCTAAACAACCAGAAAAAGCAACCACAAGGCCTAAACAGCCACAACAATCAACTACAGGGCCTAAGCAACCACAACAATCAACCACAAGGCCTAAACAACCAGAAAAAACAACCACAAGGCCTAAACAACCACAAGGCCTAAACAACCAGAAAAAACAACCACAAGGCCTAAACAGCCACAACAAACACCCACAAGGCCTAAACAACCAGAAAAAACAACCACAAGGCCTAAACAGCCACAACAAACACCCACAAGGCCTAAACAACCACAACAAACAACCGCAAGTCCTAAGCAACCACAACAAAAGCCACAGTTCTTCATTAAGGCAGCAAGAATCGTCAAGACTGTCCTCTATAGCCAGAAGAGTTCTGTAATAATGGTGGAGAGAGTCTTCCTGTGTGTATGTGTGTACGTGTGTGTGTGTGTTGGGGGGGGGGGTCTTTACTCCACAGGGTGGTGGAAAGCATCTCGTGTGGCAGCATTATGATAGTGTTAAGGTGCATTCACTGCTTACTTTCTCTCGCTTTCAGTTACTTCATGGTGAACGGGAAAGCAGCCTTGCACAAGTCTTCCCTGGCCAGTACACAGCTTCTTCACCATCAAGCCTCCTGTTGTGCCTCCTCGTGGCAACACACGGTAACTGGGTCCCTTGCAGCCCCGGGCTAGACTTGCAGGGGATCTCGGAGCAGCAGTGAGCTCCAGAGATACTGTCCAGGGCATAGGTCCACCGTCATGTGGACACTCCCTGGCGCCTACCAACCACTGCCCCACTGTCTTGTGGGTTTACATTGATAGGTATAAGGCTATGGGAGTAAACCCCGAAAGAAAAGTTTGCAGTGGAGTCCCATATCAGGCAGACATGTACAGTATACAGAGCTCCAATAAGACTTCAACGGCGGAATAGGCATAAGAGTTAACCAACACGGGAACCCAAAAACTGCGCCGGCGGATAAAGGCAGTGCAAGATGGACAAGGCTAATAAGGCGAAATCCAACAAACTGGGCAGGGGTCTGGATATACCTTCTTCTGAAAGGGTGAGCCTGCTACGGAGAGAAACTGCATTTATGGCATTGGCTTTGCCATTTGCCAATCCATCCAACATAGACTAACTAAAATGTTTCTTGGGATCAACGAGTGCCTCATGACGTTCTGAGTCCAAATGAATTACTCACTTCGTGAAGTCTTCTTCAGTGCAAACACTGGATGCAGAGGATTACATCAAGGAGGCCTTTAACACCGACCTCGACAGAGTGCTAGCCTCTATCCCCAGAGAAGATAAGGTTGTGCTCCTAGGTGACTTCAATGCAAGAGTTGGCAGGTATGCTGACTTATTGCAGGGAACCATAGGGAGAAATGGAATGAGCAAGTATAATCCCAACGGCCCATTCCTCCTCAGCATGTGTACTGAACACGTCTTCATTATCACCAACATCTTGTTTAGGCAGGCCGAAGAGTTCAAGGGTTCGTGGCAACACCCACGATCTAAACATTAGCTTCTCATTGACTACATTATTGTCAGAGAAAGAGATCACCGAGTTGTTCTCATCACCTGAGCCAAGTGTGAATCAGACTACTATGACACATATCATCGGCTCATCAGAGCCAAACTCTCCCTTCACATTGCCCCAAAACGGCGAAGGCAACAAACCTCCAGAGGAGGTACTAACAACAAGCAACTGGAGGATCAAGCGGTAAAACATGCTTTCAGAGAGCAACTCGACGATGGAATCATAAACAACCCAAAAAACAAACACCCTAAATCCCAGTGCCGAATGAGGTATCCTCAACACGAGGATTGGTTTGAGGACAAGATAAGCGAGTTTTTCAATTCCACTAAAGCAATGTATGGCACAACTACGCATGGCACGGGCCTCTTATCCGACGGTAACTCCATAATTAAAGACAAAGAAGGCATTCGTCAGCGCTGGAAAGAGCATTACCTTTCGCTGCTCAACTGAAACACCGATGTGGATGTTCTGACTACCCAGCAGGTACCTCAGTACGGGCCCACCTCAGCTATCCTCCATCCCGTGATGAGGTAGCTATTGCCATGAAGCAAATGGAAAATAACAAGACCACACGGCCTGATGGAATCCCATCCGAGGTGTATAAAACAGGAGAACCTCTGCTTACAAACCTAGAGAATATATGGGAGAAGGAAGAAATCCATCTTAAAAACGCCTCCATTGTCAATATTTATAGGAGCAGTTAAGACCGGTAAGTTGTCAACTACCACGGGATCTCACTGCTGTCCATAGCTGGTAAGATTATCGCCCATGTCCTCCTAAACAAACCTTTTCCAGAGGCGGGAAACTTCCTCCCAGAATTACAATGTGGGAAGCCCTCTGGCAGACACCCAGTCGTTTTGGTTACCCACCAAAATTCATTGCCTTATGTCAAAGAAGGCACGCTGTCCCCGCGTACAGAATCCTAGATCGCTGACGTCCACAAGGGCTTCGTTGGATGTGTTTGAAGTCCTGTGATGGTTATTCTTACCGTCCACGCAATGGTGAGTAACTCTGAGTGATCGATATCGTACTTCGTAGGATGAGCCAGACACGCATTGGGAAGGCAAACATTTTACTGGCCAACCATACCTCAGAGGAATGGCATCTGTGAATTCTTGTTTATTAAGGCTGAAGCCTTTTGTTCTTATCGGTATAGTTGTTAGCCAGTTTGAGGCGCCCACCTACTGTGCTATAGCTCCCGTTTTTCACGTTCTCTGGCAATTGCAGCATCAGTTGTTGATGTTTATCACTTTGGGTGTGCTGCTGTTTTATCGTAATGGACCGTCGAATCTTGGTGCATTCTGAGCTATTATGTGTTCAGTGAGGGCTGTCGTGAGCTTGGCAGAGTTCTGGAGCTCTGCTTGAGCAAGCTCCTCTGGATTAGTCAATCCCATTCCTCCCAGTCTCGGTGGTAATGCAAGGAGTGACCCTTCTGCTGGAGTTAAATAATGTCCTTTCATTATTGTTGGGATAAAAGAGACCCTGATGGCTTCTTCCAGAGGGCGGAGGAAGGGTCCGATATCAGGGACAGTGCGCATCAGGTAATTCCAGCAATGCTTGACTCCATGGGTGAATGCCGCAAACACCGCATGTGGCTCCGTTTTAGCAATATCAGACAGTGCTTGGATTTCTTTCACCCACTCATTTACCTTTTCCGTTACATACTTGGTCTTGAAGTCCTTCGCGCCGATTACCGCACTTAGGTGTCTTTGGCCCGTTCATAACGTCCTGGCTTCACAATGAGGAAGGACCACGTGATGTTATCAGGTCCCACCACTTTTTGATGTCCTCCACTTTTCCTGCTCCTGTCAGGTCATGAGCATATGCCACTTGCTTGACCTTGGTTGCTTCAAATTCTATTGCATGTTGGAGCAAAGATAGACCTAATGTGTACATTACCATGGCGACTGGGTCCCCTTACGCTGTTCCCTCTTTTGACTCTATGATTGTACCACCTCTTTGGGCCTTGAAGCATGTTATATAAGAGTCTGATGAGTTTATATAGGTGTTTTGAATATACATTGCAAGGCTTGGACACTTGATCTTGATGTTGTACAGTGTGGCCTTGCGGTCGATTATGTTGTATGTGCTGGAAGCGTCAACCAGGAGAATGGCTAACGATTGCGCTGCTCAGATATCTTTCTCATGGCGTGAATAGCAGCTTCACCCCCAGCCTGGTGGTCAGCACATATTTGCAGATTCCCTGCGGCTTCCCTGACATCATCATTAACCACCCCCATTATGCATTTTCCAGTGATCCGTCTCAGTACTTCCCCCACCCCTATAGGCCCACATCCTGGATTTTTATCTAGGTGAATGAGGCGGCAGGCCGTCAGAGCATGTAGCGAGTGGGACCGTTACCACCCTTGACACGCTCGGGTTACAAGCCTTAGCATAGAGAAAACTAGATCTAAAAAAGAAATCCCCTTAACCGGAGACAGAATGCACCTACCTGGCTCATTAAATATGTGACCCAAAGATGGCACTGAAAATGTCCTGTGACTCTCCCGTTAGACAAAATTAATTCAAGCTATGAATCTTGGAGAACCCGAAGGCTGCCACAGACCGCCCACCCGATAGGCAATCAGAGATACTCATGACGTGGCCCAAAGTGACCCCTAAAAGTTATGAGCAATTCTGAGTATCAGGTCACAAGAGTTCAATTAACTCACTCTTGCAGTGTACCGCAGTCTCTGGATTATACAGTGAAGCATCATCCTCACGCAATATCCACAGGCCAGTGACATAGAGTTAAGATTTCATTATAAACGGTAAGAACTGTAATCCCCAGCAGCCCCCGCACCACCAGGTACATTATAGCATTATATGTACGTGACATACATTGCTTAGCTTCAGAAAGTCCAAAGTCTATTACATACTCTGGCTGCTCCAGTCTCTAGCAGCCTTATCATCCTGTATAGCATTATATTAATTAAACATTCACAATGTCAGCTTCCTTAGGTCGAGAGTCACTTATAAACTGGTTGAGTTTTAACCCCTAGTATCCTTGTACTATCCCGTGTTGCATTAAACACATATGACGTACTGTATACATAGAGAAGTTTCATATGGTCGAAACTCAATTGTTAATAGCAGAAAGTCTCCAATAGCCTTCCATTACTTAGTATAACATTATATGCATGTGGTATTCACAGCTTAGGAACATAAAGTCGAACGTTCATAGTACACATCAGTGACTTGAGCCTCTATTGCCCCTCGCACCTCACCTGGCAACACCTGAGCCACACAACGGCAACTTGTCACGTAATCACACCCAGCATTTAGGGCAAGGCCACTCTCTCCTCCCTCTCACAGTACCTTTCTCTTATTCCCATGTTTCACTCCTCCCACCTGTTCTCCCTGTTCTGCCCCATCCTTATCCTCTCTCCTCTATATTACCCTTATCCTCTTTTCCCTTTATTATCCTTATCCTCTGTCAATACTTTCCTCATACTTATAATCCTCTTTTTCCTTCCCTCCTTATTTTTCACCCTCATGAATATGACCTATACTATTATTTCCTTTGTGTATGAGCCTTTGTTCTGCATGGCAGTGAACAGTGATAACAGTCTCGGTGTCAAGACCTGGCAGAGCTACAGTGCTCAGAATAGGCAACTTGTACATCACTTTTTACCAATAAAGTTGTTAAAATAATTAACTATCCTGCTTCCCTACCTTTTCCCATTTTTTTTCACAGCTCCCCTCATTCTTCTCCCCCTCCCATTTCCATTTTCCCCATACCTCTCCATTTTTCCTTCCTTTCTCCCCCTCTCTCTCTCCTCTTTCCTCCCTTGCCCCCCCATCTCCCCTCTTTCCTTCCCTACGCTCCTCTCTCTCTCTCTCTCTCTCTCTCTCTCTCTCTCTCTCTCCTTCTCTCCCTTTTTCCTTTCCTACTCCTTTCTATCTCTCTTCTTTTTCCTTCCTTACTCCCCTTTATCTCTCTCTCCCTTTTCCCTCTCCCCTCTCTCCCTCTCTTTCTCTCTCTCGCTCCTCCTTTTACTTCTCTGCTCCCCTCTCTTTCCGCTTCTTCTTTCCATTTTTTCTTTCAATCCGTTCTTACTCATCCATTTCATAATACCTATGTCCTTGTAATTCATGTAATGTCTCGTAAATTCAGAAAAGTCCTTGGAAATCATGAACAATCCTGGAAATTCATGAAAAGTCTTGGAAATTAATGGAAAGTCCGTGAAATTCATCTAGCTCCCGAAAATTCATGAAAAGTCTTGAAATTTATGAAAAATACTTCTAAAATTCATGAAAATTCCTTGAAATTCACTAAAAAAAACTTCAGTTACGGAAAGTTATTCTAAAAGCTCAATAGAAAGTGTAAAGAGAGTTTGTAATTGAAGAAAGAAAATCACTATAAAATATAAAGTCAGAGGAGAATATTTGAAAGAAGTTGTTATAAAAGTCTCAATCTTGAAAAGTCATTCTGAAAAAAGTAGAATCCTGGTTAATCATTGAATTTAACTAATAATTCCTGAGAGCCATAAAAACCAGAAACATTAAATGAAAGTATAAACCTTGAAACAATAAATATACGGAAAAACAAGACCAGTGTGTAATGTTTTTGACAAATTCACACCCATCAACATCACCAGTTCATCGTTCTTATTCCATCAGCTTATATACAAACGAATCAGCAAAGTGATGCAGGAACTAAATGAATTAAACTGTTTTGGAGTTTACCTTACTTAAGGGATTATTTTATCAAGGGTGACCCATACTAGTGATTGCCTGTGTTTAGCTGCACTGGAAAAAAAAAAAAATATTTGCATGCCCAAAAATCATCACTACATACGCACCAAAATACCCCACATGCACGCAGAACGTCCTCACACTTGCGAGGAACATTCACAAGCACGCAAAATACCCACATACAAGCGCAAAACACCTACACAGGCGATGAAAACATGCCCACACGCGCGTAAAGATCCTCACACGCACTCAAAACATCTTTCATACGAGCAAATCTTACACGCACGCAAAACGTTCAAACACACGCCAAGAACATCCTTGCATACTCAAAAACTTCCTATACGCGCTCAAACTATCCTTCACATGCGCTCCAAAACACCAAAGGTCAGGTCAGGTTAGGGAACACACGCAAATGGTCTGATTAAATTTATGAAGCGAAAAATAAAATGAAAATCTTGCCATGTCATGTGGTCATATTAATAAGCAGGTTGTTGTAGATGTCTTGAAAAGTAAAAGTTGTGAAACTTTATGAGAAGTGTGATTCCCTACGCCCTTCCATGCCTCTTTCCCTCTCTCACTTCCCTTTCCTTCCTTTCACTTCTTTCTTCCGTATCTTCTTTCACTCCCTCCCGTTTTTCTCTCCCCTCTTCATTCCTTCCTTATTCATTTCTTCTTTCCCTCTTTCTTTTCTCTTTTACTCCCTCCTGCTTTACTCTCTCACAAGCGGATGGTGGTGGTGGAGCTGCCACAGCAACAGGCACATCTATCACCGCCCGTCTGTGGCAGCAGTAGCGCCACCACCACCGCCCGCCTGTGGCAGCAGTAGCACCACCACCACCGCCCGCCTGTGGCAGCAGTAGCATCACCACCACCGCCCGCCTGTGGCAGCAGTAGCATCACCACCACCGCCCGCCTGTGGCAGCAGTAGCACCACCACCACCGCCCGCCTGTGGGCAGTAGCACTACCACCATCCGCCTGTGGCAGTAGCATAAGAACATAAGAACATAAGAATGGAGGAAACTGCAGCGGGCCTATTGGCCCATACTGGGCAGTCCCGTTTACACCCAACCCCTATTGCTCATATGAGCATCCAACCTATGTTTGAAGCAATTCAGCGTATTCGAGTTAATGATGATATTTGGTAACTTGTTCCATTCATCCACTACTCTGTTTCCAAACCAGTGTTTACCTATTTCACCCCTAAATCTAAATTTGTCTAATTTAAAACCATTGTTACGAGTTCGCTCCTGGTTGGATAGTTTGAGTACCTTTGTAATGTCCCCTTTGTTTAGCCCTGCCTTCCACTTATACACCTCTATCAGGTCGCCCCTCGCTCTACGTCTCTCAAGGGAGTGCAAATTAAGATGCTTTAACCTGTCTCTATACTCAAGGTTCCTAATGCCCGGGATTAGTCTTGTCATTCTCCTCTGAATTCTTTCCAAGGATTCTATATCCATTCTGTAATACGGTGACCAGAACTGAACTGCGTAATCCAGGTGTGGTCTCACAAGAGCAAGATACAGTTTTAGGATGACCTCGCTAGTCTTGTAACTAACACTCCTTTGTATGAACCCAAGTACTTTATTAGCCTTGTTACGAGCAAAAACACATTGTTTACTTGGCTTAAGGTTCCTACTTATCATTACTCCTAAATCTCTCTCGCAGTCGGATTTCTCTATGGCATCGTTGTTCATCTGGTATCTGGTTTCCCTGTTTACATCTCCTATACTGAGTACTTTACATTTGTCTACATTGAATTTCATCTGCCATTTTTCAGACCATTCGTTTTGATCTTCCTGTAGTGTCCTCGTCAGATTTAATAACACGTCCTATTTTAGTGTCATCAGCAAATTTACTTATGTTGCTGTCTATGCCGATATCTATGTCGTTTATGTATATAATAAATAATAATGGTCCAAGTACTGAGCCTTGGGGAACTCCACTTGTGACGTTGCTCCAATGGGACTTAGTGCCGTTAATGCTCACTCGCTGTTTCCTGTCCTGTAACCATGCCCTAATCCATTTAAGGATGTCACCTTTGATGCCATGAGCTTCTACCTTTCTAATTAGTCTTTCGTGGGGGACTCTGTCGAAGGCTTTGCTAAAGTCGAGATATACCACATCATAATTGTGCCCCTCGTCCACCGATTCGAAAACTGATGAAAAGAATGTTAATAGATTAGTTAGGCAAGAACGTCCGCTTGTGAAGCCATGCTGGGAATCATTGATCAATCTGTGCTTCTCCAGGTGATTTCGAATGATTGCTTC
Organism: Homarus americanus; assembly: GCF_018991925.1. Taxonomy (NCBI): domain Eukaryota; kingdom Metazoa; phylum Arthropoda; class Malacostraca; order Decapoda; family Nephropidae; genus Homarus; species Homarus americanus. The sequence goes on from NW_024711292.1 coordinate 15,839,324, forward strand.
CAGTTTGAAATGATTGCTTCCAGTAATTTGCCTACTATTGATCGGTATTACATTCGCTATCCTCCAGGATTCTGGTACTACACCTGTTTTTAAGGACATGTTAAACAACTTTGCTAAGGGCATACTAAGCTCTTCCTTATATTCCTTTAATACTCTGGCAAATATCTCATCGGGACCAGGTGACTTATTAGGCTTTAGTTTGTCTATTTGCTTACTAACATCATTACTAGTCACTACTATCTCACTTAATTTGTTTTCTTCACTATCTCTGAATAGAGTCGGTGCCTCGGGTATCATGTTTAAATTTTCGGTGGTGAAAACTGTTGAAAAATATTTATTCAAATTATTGCTCATTTCTCCGTCGTTATCAGTGAGCTCGCCGGAGTCTGACCGTATTGGTCCAATCTTTTCTCGTGTTTTAGTTTGATACATTTGGTAGAATCCTTTGGTTTCTCTTCGCCTCCCTGCTATCTTACCTCATTATTCCTCTTCCTTTCCTTATCGGTTTTAACCCCTACTCTTAATACCCTATATGTCCGGAGGTGAATTTCGCCTGATTTATCCTTCTACCTGCTTCCTTTGGCCAATGATGTTCTTTAAGTAATTATTTATCCATTTAGGGTCATTGTTGTTTGATCTGAGTTTTTTGTATGGTATGTTCTGCCTTTGTGCATTAAGTAACTCACTATTTAAATTGTCGTGGAACTCGGCAATCTCAGATCTCGTTATCAGGTCGGTGTCATCTGTCAGGTTCATGGCCAAGCGCGACACCCCCTCTCTCAGCTGCCCCTTTAAACTGTCAAAGTTTGCCCTTCTAAAATCTGGTACTTCAGTGGAATTTTCCTTACGTCTGCCCTGAAAACCTAACTGGAATCGAATTTCTTTGTGATCGCTGTTTGCAAGTTCGTTCCCTACCTCGACATTGCTAATGAGGTTTTCTCTGTTCGACAGAACTAAATCCAGTATATTATTACCCCGTGTGGGTTCGGTTATATGTTGACTTAGGAAACAGTCCTCGATCGTCTCGAGAAAATCCTCTGATTCTGAGTTACCCGTAAGGACAGTCCAATCTATTTGGCCAAGGTTAAAGTCGCCTACTATACAGACTTTGTTGTGTATGGAAGCCCTGCGCATTTCATCCCAGATAAGTCGCTCATTGACGCTATCAAGATTGGGGGGTCTATATATTACTCATGTGATTAATTTTTCCCGACCGTCGCTTAATTCTATCCAAATTGTTTCTGTATTCCTCTCAGTTTTTATTTCCTTATTTATTTCACACTTCAGATTATCCCTAACATAGATTGCTACTCCGCCTCCTTTCCTGGTCTGCCTATCGGTATGGAACAGTTTGTAACCCGCAATTTGGTATTCGACTGGTAATTCACGTGTGTCTAGGTTGATCCATGTTTCAGTGAATGCAATTATATCGATTTCTTCAGTACATACCAAGGCCCTAATATCATCCATTTTGTTTCTCATACTTCTACTGTTCGCGTAGTATACATTTAAGTTAGTCGTGTTCTGAGTCCTCCCCTTACCGCGTTTAGTTTTAAACTCCCTGTCTAATTTAGTTTTGTCATCATTCCTAACACTATTTCCCTGTAATCTTTCGCCTTGTTTACCCGCTCCCACTGCAGTCTCCTCCACCCCCGTGCCCATATGTTCTCTTAGCAGTTTAAAGACTTCGATATCTTTTGAACTGCCCCCTCTAGAGCCCCAGCCAGGGTTGCTACTCCATCCCTAGACAGGTGCACCCCATCCCTAGCATAAAGGTCCCTTCTGCCATAGAAGTTGTCCCAGTTGTCAATGAATGGGACTGATATTGACTTGCAATATCTGTCAAGACGGTCGTTAACACCAACTGCCCTTGACAACCATTCACTGCCAACTCCCCTTCTAGGCAGGACACGGCATATGATAGGGATCCCTCCCTTAGTCCTAATACGATCTATGGCTGCCTTGAACTTATCAAGAAGTTCCTCGCTCCTACACCGGCCAATATCATTGCCTCCTGCACTGAGGCAGATAATGGGTTTGTTCCCATTACCAGACAAGATATTGTCCATCCTGTCAACTATATCCCCACCCCAGCTCCTGGCAAACACACCCTCATCCTATTTTTGTTTTTACCACAAAAGGCCCTGTCCATGTACCTTACCTGTGAGTCACCAACAATTAAAGTTTTTATACCTTCCTTGTCATCCCTGTCCCTGACTGTACTAACGTCCAATTCGTCTATCAAGGGACTGAACAGGTTGGTACACTTAGCTGTTGTTGTCGTTGTTGTCGTATCCTTCGTGTGCTTCTTCACCACCAGCTTTGTCTTCCCACTACTCACAATTTTCCACTCGCTTGATTTTTCGTCAGACACTGGCTTTACTCGTCCAGCCTCTCCTTTTAACTTCGCCAGCTCTTTCCTTAATTCCAGGTTCTCCAACGTGGCCCTCTCAATTTCAAACTTGGCCCTCGCCAATTCTTCAATGGACCACTCCAGTTTGGTCAACAAACTCTCATACCCAAGACCGCACATACTGGCCATATCTGATAATTATCCCTCTGGAGCTAACCCTGCCGTGACCTTTCCCCTAGTGAGGTCAGAACACAACTGGTGAGGTCAGAACCACCACCACCGCCCGCCTGGGCAGCAGTAGTACCACCACCACCGCCCGCCTGTGGCAGCAGTAGCACCACCACCACCGCCCGCCTGTGGCAGCAGTAGCATCACCACCACCGCCCGCCTGTGGCAGCAGTAGCATCACCACCACCGCCCGCCTGTGGCAGCAGTAGCACCACCACCACCGCCCGCCTGTGGCAGCAGTAGCACCACCACCACCGCCCGCCTGTGGCAGCAGTAGCATCACCACCACCGCCCGCCTGTGGCAGCAGTAGCACCACCACCACCGCCCGCCTGTGGCAGCAGTAGCACCACCACCACCGCCCGCCTGTGGCAGCAGTAGCACCACCACCACCGCCCGCCTGTGGCAGCAGTAGCACCACTACCACCGCCCGCCTGTCATATCACTACATGGTCCACATCTCACCATTTTAATGTCACTCAACATCCAAGACCGTGGCCAATTTTCAAGTTTGTGAATCTCACACCCCTGGAAGTCGCTTAGCACTGGACTTGTTTTTAGTTCAAAACCGTATAGATGGCAAGACTCTTACCCTTACTAACTTACCTATGATTATATTACAAAGTATTAAAATTACTAATATAATCCGCCTATATTAAAAGCTACTCGATTGTTTTTTACTTTTTGTTTTACTTTTGGTTTTATCACCTGTATTGCCTTATTTTTCTTCACTTGCAAATAGTTTATCTAAAAGCTCTTCAACAACCCGCTTTGTTAAAATCCACATGGCCTAGAGACTCCAACCAACCTCCAGCTTACCATATACTCTCCCATAACACAGTAATTGTCGTCTGTCTATGAAAACTTCCCCCGTCAAATCCGGAACCGAACCTGGGTACCGTATCTCGGCTACAGAAAAAACAACACCATTTCAGCCACTGTGCCAGATAACACAACATTTAATTATATTTAATTATTGTGGTCTGATATATAAGAATGATGCCTCTGACTAACTGATAGTTGGACAGGTCCCTTTTGAGGCCTACGACGCCTGGCAGGACGAACAAAATTTAGACTGAAAATGGCCGAATAGGCTAATTCTCTTGGGATCACTTGGCGGCCCAGAGGTAGCACTTTTGGCTTTCACAGTAGGGGGGGGGGGGTAGTCTCGTTAGTGGAGTGTAAGTGACTATACAGGTAGTACCCAAAGCACCTTAAATCTTGACTACATAAATTCAACCTTAACTCAAAATTTTATCAGGAGGAACCTATACCATCCTCCAAATTGATCGCTACATTTAGTCAGGTTTACTAATTAACAACTATAAATAAACCTTAATTATTTAAGAATGACCCCAATCAGTAGTGTTTGTGACATAGTATTATTACATAAAACTTGAAGATGTGAAGGACAACAATAAAAATAGAGCACTTGCGACGTACAGAAACCATGGATATTTTACGATGTAGCAGGGTGAAGGACTTGTCTTTGAGAGCAATAACCAAACGACTGATGAAAAAGTCATTTTCTCATTAACTCATCAAACACATGTTGACAAGCACTGAGATGTCAACAAATCAATACAGGTGGGTTCTCGCAGTCACGTCATCATGTACAGTCACTCATAAAAGAAACGGGGCTCCCTGGGTGAGGGGTCTTGTAACTGGAAGCAGTTCAGTTCTGATAACAGTGTACCTGACGTCGGGGTGTGGGGTGAGGAGGTGGATCACTGCCTTCTGCATGAACCACTGCCTCGGGTCATGCCTCGTTTCATGAATACCATACCATAATCATGTTAACTTTACGTTTTCTGATAATTTCGGGCCTATCAACACCACCCTTAGCCCCATGTGCTGTCTGTTGGAGTCTTCCTCTAGGTTTGTTCATTCTGCAATAAATATCGAAAAAATATTTAGCTATTTTCCGACATATTTGTCTGTATACGACCGCGCAGGCTTATATTGTTACTGAACTTATATGTATAACATACAGGGTCTCCTTACCTCGCGATGTTTGAGACCATATTGCCCCTATGGACATTTCTGCCATCCCTAACAACAAGAAGAGGCCTCTCCCTGACACACCCACTCAAACCTTGGTGGAATAAATATATGAAAAAACTCTTTTTTGAAGAATAAGTTTGGTTTGGAAATAAAGTGTAGGTATAATGCGATGAATAAGGTTAATTTAGTGAGGATATTAGGATCTTAAGATATAATGCCCTAAGGTAACATAATTATGTTGTATTCACCTCGCATTAGTTGTTCATGAAACGAGACATGACCCGAGGCAGTGGCTCATGCAGAAGAGTAGTCACGACAAATTAAGTTTGAAATGGATAAATTATTCGTGGATAATTTGACTAATCAACAGCATGTTCCCTCTCACACGACGCAGTTTGGCGCTAACTTCTAGTCACAACAAATTATTTACGCCCGACAACACTTAATTTACACCTGACATCACTTAATGGGATTACCTGGCGAGGAGTGAAACAGCACGATATACTGTGACAAAAAACATACATTACTCTGGGAAATGTAAAGCTCTAAGACTACCCGAGTGAACATAAACGCAAAGGTTCTCTTAGACGCCCCAACCCTTTTGTCAGAGGACATCAAAGCTGGGAACTGTGTAGACCATGATGCTAATATTCACTGGGCGGAAGAGTCTGTTGCTCTGGAAACACTATTATTGTTTTCCGGGTTGAGACACAGGGAGACATATATGACATTTGTAATGCAGATGAAGGTATAGTCAGACTTGGCAGTGGGACTGATGACTTACAGCTAATTAAAAATAGAAAATCGAAAAGTGTTGAAATAGTTAAGTAGAAAAACTCTAACCTGACCTGAAGTGAAGTACTTGTATGATGCATGACGTGTATCTGTGATACAAGACGTGTGGACTGTAATGCATGAGGGGGAGGAGATGGGGAGAGTGTGGAGGGACAGGGAGGAAGGGAGAGGATGGGGAGAGGGGAGGGACAGGGGGAGGGTGGAGGGGATGGGGAGGGTGTGGAGGGACAGGGAGGAGAGAGAGGATGGGGAGAGGTGGGAGGGAGGACAGGGAGGGAGGAAGAGGATGGGGAGAGGGGAGGGACAGGGAGGAGGAAGAGGATGGGGAGAGTGTGGAGGGGACAGGGAGGGGAGAGAGGGATGGGGGAGGGTGGGAGGGACAGGGAGGGAGGAAGAGGATGGGAGGTGTGGAGGGACAGGGAGGGAGGGAGAGAGGGATGGGGAGAGTGGGAGGGACAGGGGAGGGAGGGAGGGGAGATGGGGGAGAGTGGAGGGACAGGGAGGGGGGATGGGGAGACTGTGGAGGGACAGGGAGGGGAGGGATGGGAGACTGTGGGAGGAGGGACAGGGAGGGAGGGACAAGATGGGGGAGTGTGGAGGGACAGGGAGGGAGGGAGGGAGATGGGGAAGTGTGGAGGACAGGGGAGGGGAGGGGATGGGGGAGACTGTGGAGGGGACAGGGAGGGGAGGGACAGATAGGGGGGTGTGGAAGGACAGGGAGGAGGGAGGAGATGGGGGAGAGGTGGAGGGACAGGGGAGGGAGGGACAGGGGAGGGAGGAAGGGAATGGGGAGGGAGTGTGGAGAGACAGGGAGGGAGGAGATGGGGAGGATGTGGAGGGCAGGGAGGGAGGGATGTGGAGAGTGTGGAGGACAGGGAGGAGAGAATGGGGAGAGTGGGAGGGACAGGAGGGAGGGGATGGGGGAAGAGGGAGGGACAGGGAAGGAGGAAGAGATGGGGAGAGTGTGGAGGGACAGGGAGGGAGAGAGGAAGGGGGGGAGGTGTGGAGGGACAGGGAGGGAGGGAGGAATGGGGAGAGTGTGGAGGGACAGGGAGGGGAGGGGATGGGGGAGAGTGTGGAGGGACAGAGGGGAAGGAGGGAGGATGGGAGATAGTGGAGGGACAGGGGAGGGGGAGGAGGGATGGGGAGAGTGTGGAGGGACAGGGAGGAGGGAGGGATGGGGAGAGTGTGGAGGGACAGGGAAGGAGGGAGGAGATGGTGAGAGTGTGAAGGGACAGGGAGGAAGAGGATGGGGGAGGTGTGGAGGGACAGGGGAGGGAGGAGGAGATGGGGGAGATGTGGAGGGGACAGGAGGGAGGGAATGGGGAGTGTGTGGAAAGACAGGGAGAGGGAGGGGATGGGGAGTGTGGAGGAGGGAGGGGAAGGGGGGAGGAGATGGGGGCTGGGGGACAGGGAGGGGGATGGGGGAGGGTGTGGAGGGACAGGGAAAGGAGGGAGGGAATGGGGAGAGTGTGGAGGGACAGGGAGGGAGGGAGGAGATGGGGGAGGGGGTGGAGGGACAGGGAGGGGAGGGAATGGGGAAGGTGTGGAAGGACAGGGAGGGAGGGATGGGGAGAGTGGGAGGGACAGGATGGGGGGAGGAGATGGGGAGAGTGGGAGGGACAGAGGGAGGAATGGGGAGAGGAGGGACAGGGAGGGAGGGGATGGGGAGAGGTGGGGACAGGGAGGAGGAGGGAATGGGAAGAGTGGAGGGACAGGGAGGGAGAGGATGGGAGAGGGAGGACAGGGAGGGAGGGAGAGAATGGGGAAGAGTGTGGAGGGACAGGGAGGGGAGAGGAGGGAGATTGTGGAGGGACAGGGAGGGGAGGGAGAGAATGGGAAGAGTGGGGAGGGACAGGGGAGGGAGAGGATGGGGAGAGGTGGAGGGACAGGGAGGGGAGGGAGGGATGGGGAGAGGTGGGAGGGACAGGGAGGGGAGAGGATGGGGAGAGGTGGAGGGACAGGGAGGGAGGGAGAGAATGGGAAGAGGGGAGGGACAGGGAGGGAGAGGGATGGGGAGAGGGGAGGGACAGGGAGGGGAGGGAGGGAATGGGAGAGTGGGGAGGGACAGGGGAGGGAGGGGAGGGGAGAGTGTGGGAGGGACAGGGAGGGAGGGGAGGGAATGGGGAGAGGTGGAGGGACAGGGAGGGGAGGGGGATGGGGAGAGGGAGGGAAAGGAGGGAGGGAGGAATGGGGGAGAGGGAGGGACAGAGAGGGAGGGGATGGGGAGAGTGTGGGAGGGAGGAAGGGAGGAGATGGGAGAGTGTGGAGGGACAGAGGGGAGGGAGGAGATGGGGAAATGGAGGGACAAGGAGGGAGGGATGAGATGGGGGAGAGGTGGAGGAAGGGAGGAAGGGGAGAGGATGGGGAGAGGGAGGGACAGGGGTGGGAGGGGATGGGAGAGTGTGGGAGGGACAGGGAGGGAGGAAGAGGATGGGGAGAGTGTGGGAGGGACAGGGAGGAGGGAGAGGATGGGGAGAGTGGAGGGACAGGGGAGGGAGGAAGAGGATGGGGAAGAGGGGAGGGACAGGGAGGAGGAAGAGGATGGGGAGAGGTGGAGGGACAGGGAGGGAGGAAGGAGATGGGGAGAGGGAGGGACAGGGAGGAGGGGATGGGGAGATGTGGGAGGGACAGGGAGGGAGGGGATGGGGAGACTAGGAGGGACAGGGAGGTAGGGACAAGATAGGGGAGGGAGGGACAGGGAGGGAGGGAGGAGATGGGAGAGTGTGGAGGGACAGGGGAGGGAGGGGATGGGGAGACTGGGGAGGGACAGGAGGAGGGGACAAGATAGGGGGAGGGAGGGACAGGGAGGGAGGGAGGAGATGGAGAGGGGGAGGGACAGGGAGGAGGGGACAGGGAGGGAGGAGGGCAGGGAGGGAGGAGATGGGAGAGTTTGGAGGGGCAGGGAGGGGAGGGATGGGAGAGTGTGGAGGGACAGGGGAGGAGAGAATGGGGAGAGGTGGGAGGACAGGGGAGGGAGGGGATGTGGAAAGTGTGGAGGGACAGGGAAGGAGGGAAGAGATGGGGAGAGGTGGAGGGACAGGGGAGGAGAGGAAGGGAGAGGTGAGGGACAGGGAGGGGAGGGAGGGGAATGGGGAGAGTGGGGAGGGACAGGGAGGGAGGGGATGAGAGGTGGAGGACAGGGAAGAGGAGGGGATGGGAGAGTGGAGAGACAGGAGGAGGGAGGGATGGGGAGAGTGTGGAGGACAGGGAAGGAGGAGGATGGGAGAGGTGGAGGACAGGAAGGAGGAGGAGGATGGTGAGTGAGGACAGGAGGAAGAGGGATGGGGAGAGTGGGAGGGACAGGGAGGGAGGGAGGAGATGGGGAGAGGGAGGGACAAGGAGGGAGGGAGATGGAGAGAGGTGGAGGGACAGGAGGGGAGGGGGAGATGGGGAGAGGGGAGGGACAAGGAGG
>NW_024711292.1:15848216-15948216 GCF_018991925.1 Homarus americanus
TTTGTTCTGGAGGAGACACCTTGTTCTGGAGGAGACACCAGCCCCTGAGGGAGACACCTGTTCTGGAGGGAGACACCTCACCTGGAGGGAGACACCTTGTTCTGGAGGAGACACCTGTTCCTGGAGGAGACACCTTGTTCTGGAGGGAGACACTTGTTCTGGGAGGGGAGACGCCTTGTTTTGGAGGGAGACACCTTGTTCTGGAGGGAGACACCTTGTTCTGGAGGGGACACCTTGTTCTGGAGGGGAGACACTTGTTTCTGGAGGGGGACACCTTTTTGGAGGGACACACTCTTGTTCTGGAGGGGAGACGCTCTGAGCTTTGGAGGAGACACCTTAATTCTGGAGGGAGACATCCAGACCCGGGAGGAGCACTCACTCTGGAGGGGAGACACCTTGTTTGAGGGAGACACTTTGTTCTGGAGGAGACACCTTTTTCTGGAGGGAGACACACCTTGTTCTGGAGGGGGACACTTGGAGGACACACTTGTTCTGGAGGAGACACTTTGTCCTGGGAGGGGACACCTTGTTCCGGAGGGACACTTTGTTCTGGAGGGGGACACCTTGTTCTGGAGGGGGACACCTTGGTTTCTAGGAGGGAGTACACCTTGTCTCTGGAGGAGACACCCTTGTTCTGGAGGTAGACCTTGTTCTGGGAGGGAGACGCCTGTTCTGGAGGGGAGACACCCTTGTTCTGAGGGGAGCCACCTTGTTCTGGGAGGGAGACACCTTTTCTTTGGAGGGAGACTCTTGTTCTGGAGGAGACTCCTTGTTCTGGAGGGGGACATCTGTTCCGGGAGGGAGCATAATTTTGTTCTGGAGGGGAGACACTTTGTTCTGGGGGAGACAATTTGTTCTGGAGGGGACACTTGTTCTGGGAGGGAGACACCTTGTTCTAGAGGGGACGCCATGCCCCTGGAGGGAGACACCTTGGATCTGGAGGGGGGACACCTTGTTCTGGAGGAGACAGCTCTTGTTCTGGAGGGAGACACCTGTTCTGGGAGGGAGACACTTGTTCTGGAGGGGAGACACTTGTTGTGGAGGGAGACACTTGTTCTGGAGGGAGACACTTTGGTTCTGGAGGGGACACACCTTTCTTGGAGGGACACACCTGTTCTGGAGGGAGACACTGTCCTGGGAGGGCAACACATTTTTGGAGGGAGACACTTTGTTCTGGAGGGGACACCTTGTTCTGGAGGGAAACACCTGTTCTGGAGTGCAACACCTTTTGGAGTGAGACACCTTGTTCTGAGGGAGACACCTTATTCTGGAGTGAGACACCTTGTTCTGGAGGGAGACACCTTGTTCTGAGGAGACTTTTGTTCTGGAGGGAGACACTTTGTTCTGAGGGGAGACTCTTGTTCTGGAGTGCAACACTTTCTTTGGAGGAGACACCTGTTCTGAGGAGACACCTTATTCCAGAGGAGACACTTTGGTTCTGGAGGGAGACACCCTTTTGTTCCTGGAGGGGTGGGAGGTGATGAGTTCCCTGTGGGAAGAGGGGGACACCTTTGTTCCTGGGAGGGAGACAATTTGTTCTGAGGGGACACCCTGTTCTGAGAGAGACACCTTGTTCTGGAGGAGGTACTGTTCTGGACGGAGACACCTTTGTTCTGGAAGGAGACACCTTGTTTCTGGAGGGAGGTACTTTGTTCTGGACGGAGACACCTTTGTTCTGGAGGGAAAGACACCTTGTTCTGGAGGGAGACGCCTTGTTCTGGAGGGGGACACTTGTTCTGGAGGGAGACACTAGTTCTGGGAGGAGACACCTTATTCCTGGGAGTGAGACACCTTGTTCTGGAGGAGACACCTTGTTCTGGGAGGGAGACGCCTTGTTCTGAGGGGACACCTGTTCTTGGAGGGGAGACACCTTGTTCTGGAGGAGACACCTTGTTCTGGGAGGGAGACGCCTTGTTCTGGGAGGAACCACCTTGTTCTGGAGGGAGACACCTGCCCTGGAGGGAGGTGTACTTTGTTCTGGAGGGACACCTTGTTCTGGAGGAGACACCTGCTCTGGAGGGAGACACCAAGCCCTGGAGGGGAGACACCTTGTTCTGGAGGGAGACACTTTGTTCTGGAGGGAGACACCTTGACCCTGAGGGAGACTTTGTTCTGGAGGGAGACACTTGTTCTGGAGGGAGACTCCTTGTTCTGGAGGAGACACTTCATTCTGGGAGGGGAGACACCTTTGTTCTGGGAGGGAAACACTTTGTTCTGGAGGGGACACACCTTGTTCTGGAGGAGACACTCTTGTTCCTGGAGGGAGACACTCTTGTTCTGGAGGAGACCTCTTGTTCTGGGAGGGAGACACTTGTTCTGCAGCAGGGAGACACCTTGTTCTGAGGGGGAAATTCCTTTGTTCTGGGAGTGGAGACACTTGTTCTAGAGGGAGACACTGTCTGGAGGACACCTTGTTCTCAGAGAGACACCTTGTTCTGGAGGAGACACTGTTCTGGAGGGAGGTTACCTTTTGTTCTGGAGGGAGACTCTTGTTCTGGAGTGGAGACACTGGTTCTGGAGGAGACACCTTTGTTCTGGAGGGAGAGCACCTGTTCTGGAGGAGACACCTTTGTTCTGGAAAGAGACACCTTGTTCTGGAAAAAGAGACACCTTGTTCTGGAGAGGGGAGACACCTTGAACTCCTGGAGGGAGACGCCTTGTTCTGGAGGAGACGCCTGTTCAGAAGGAGACACTGTTCTGGAGGAGACGCCTTTGTTCTGGAGGAGACGCTCTGTTCTGGAGGAGCACCTTGTTCTGGAGGGGGACAACCTTGTTCTGGAGGAGACACCTTGTTCTGGGACTGAGACGCCTTGTTCTGAGGGAGACGCCTTGTTCCTGGATTGAGACGCCTTGTTCTGGAGGGAGACGCCTTTGTTCTGGAGGAGACGCCTTGTTCTGAGGAAACACCTTGTTCTGTGGAGGGAGATGACCACTCTGGGAGGGAGACACTCTGTTCTGGATGGGGACACTTTGTTCTGGGAGGAGACTCTTGTTCTGGGAGGGAGACACCTTGCTCTAGAGGAGGACACCTTATTCTGGAGGGAGACACTTGAATGGGAAAAAGAGGCACTTGTTCTGGGAGGTGGAGACGCCTGTCTCAGAGGGAGACGCCTTGTCTTGGCTGACAGCCTTTGAGCCCTGAGGGGAGATGCACTTGGAGGCAAAGACGCCTGTCTTGAGGAGACCACCTGTTCTGGGAGGGACATCTTGTTCTGGAGGGAGACACCTTGTTCTGGGATTGAGATGCCTTTTTCTGAAGCAGAGACAATTTTGTTCTGGAGGAGACGCCTGACTTGAAGGAGACGCCTTGTTCGAAGGAGACGTTTTGTTCCTGGAGGGAGATGCTTGTTCTGGAGGGGAGACGTTTGTTCTGAGGGAGATGCTTGAATGGGAGGGAGACGTTTGTTCTGGAGGGAGATGCTTGAGCCCTGGAGGGAGATGCCTTGTTTGAGGGAGATGTTTTATCTTTGGAGGGGAGACGCCTTGTTCTGAGGGGAGATGCTTGTGTTCTGTGGGAGGGGAGACGCTCTTGTTCTGGAGGAGACAGCTTTGTTCTGGGAGGGAAGCATTTTACTTGGAGGGGAGACGCCTTTGTTCTGGAGAGGGAGACGTCACTGGAAGGAGACAATTTTGTTCTGAGGGAGACGCCTTTGTTCTGGAGGGAGACGCCTTTGTTCTGGAGGGAGACGCTTCCTGTTCTGCCGAGACACTTTGTTCTGGAGGGGGACAATTTTGTTCTGGAGGGGGACACTTGTTCTGGAGGGAGACGCCTTTGTTCTGGAGGGAGACGCCTGTTCTGGAGGGAGATGCCTTTGTCTTGGAGGGAGACGCCTTGTTCTGGAGGGAGACGCCTGTTCTGGAGGGGAGACGCCTTGTTCTGGAGGGGAGACGTCTTGTTCTGGAGGGAGACGCTTTGTTCTGGAGGGGAGACGCCTTGTTTCTGGAGGGAGACACCTTGTTCTGGAGGGAGATGCCTTGTTCTGGAGGGAGACGCTCTTGTTCCAAGGAGACACCTTGTTCTGAGGGAGACGCCTTTGTTCTGGAGGGAGACGCTCTTGCCCTGGAGGAGACGCCTGTTCTGGAAGACGCCTGAGTTCTGGAGGGATGCCTGTTCTGGAGGAGACACTGAGCCCCGGAGGGAGACGCCTGTTCTGGAGGGAGACGCCTTGTTCTGGGAAGGAGACACCTTGTTCTGGGAGGGGGGACACCTTGTTCTGGAGGGGGGACACTCTTGCTCTGGAGGGGACACCTTGTTCTGGAGGGACACTTGCTCTGAGGGAGACACCTTGTCCTGGAGGGAGACACCTTGTTCCGGAGGGAGACCTTGTTCTGGAGGGGGACACCTTGTTCTGGGAGGGGGGACACCTTTGTCTCTAGAGGGAGACACTTTGCTCCCTGGGAGGAGACACCTTGTTCTGAGGGTAGACCCTGTTCTGGGAGGAGACACCTTGTTCTGGAGGAGACACCTTGTTCTGGAGGGAGCCACTCCTGTCTGGAGGGAGACACTTTTCTTTGAGGGACCTTTGTTCTGGAGGAGACTCCTTGTCCTGGGAGGGGACACCTTGTTCTTGGGGGGTCACCTGTTCTGGAGGGGAGACACTGTTCTGGGGGAGACACTTGTTCTGGAGGGGAGCACTTGTTCTGGAGGGGAGACACCTTGTTCTAGGAGAGGGGGACGCGAAGCCTGAGGAGACACTTTGTTCTGGGAGGGGGGACACGTTGTTCTGGAGGGAGACACCTTGTTCTGGAGGAGACACCTTGTTCTGGAGGGAGACAATTTGTTCTGGAGGGAGACACCTTGTTCTGGGAGCGAGACACCTGTTCTGGAGGGAGACACCTTGCCCTGAGGGAAACACCTTGTTCTGGAGGTGACACTCTCTTGAGGACACACCTTTTGTTCCTGGGAGGGAGACACCTTTTCCTGGAGGGCAACACATTTCTTTTGGGAGTGGAGACACCTTGTCTCTGGAGGGGACACCTTGTTCTGGAGTGAACACCTTGTTCTGGAGGCAACACCTTCTTTTGGAGGGAGACACCTTGGTTATTCTGGAGGGGAGACACTTATCTTGAGTGAGACACCTTGTTCTGGAGGGAGACACTTGTTCTGGAGGGAGACGCCCTTGTTCTGAGGGGTACACCCTGTTCTGGAGGGAGACACTTGTTCTGGAGGGGACACCCTGTTCTGGAGGAGAGACACCTTGTTCTGGAGGGAGGGGTACCTTGTTCTGGGACGGAGACACCTTGTTCTGGGAAGGAGACACTGTTTCCTGGAGGGAGGCAATTGTTCCTGGACGGAGACACCTTGTTCTGGAGGGGGCACCTGTTCTGGAGGAGACACCTTGTTCTGGGAGGGAGACACCTTTATTCTGGGAGTGGTGACATCTGTTCTGGAGGACACCACCTGGAGGAGACGCCTTGGTTCTGGAGGGACACCCTGTTCCTGAGGGAGAGACACCTTGTTCTGAGGGAGACACCTTGTTCTGGAGGGAGACGCCTTTGTTCTGGAGGGAGACACTTGTTCTGGGAGGAGACACCTTGGCCCCTGGAGGAGACGCCTTGCTCTGGGAGGGAGACGCCTGCGCCCCTGGGAGGGAGACGCCTGGTCTGGAGGGAGACGCTGAAACGGAGGGAGATGCCTTGACCTAGAGGAGACGCCTTTGTTCTGAGGGGAAGCATTTGTTCTGGGAGGGAGACGCCTTGCCCTGGAGGGAGACGCCTTGTTCTGGAAGGAGAGACACCTTTGTTCTGGAGGGAGACGCCTTGTTCTGGGAGGGGAGACGCCTTGTTCTGGAGGAGACGCTTTGTTCTGAAGGAGACACTTGTTCTGGAGGGCTTGACCTTGTTCTGGGAGGGAAACACTTGTTCTGGGAGGGGAGCACCTTTTTTTCTGGAGGGAGACACCTTTGTTCTGGAGGAGACACCTTGTTCTGGGAGGGGAGACACTGTTCTGGAGGAGACACCTTGTTCTGCAGGGAGACACCTTGGTTCTGGAGGGAGACACCTTGTTCTTGGAGGGAGACACCTTGTTCTGGGAGGAGACACCTTGTTCTGGGAGGGAGACACCTTGTTCTGGAGGAGACATCTTGTTCTGGAGGGGAGACACACTCTGTTCTAGAGGGAGACACCTTTGTTCTGGAGGGAGACACCTTGTTCTGGAGGGAGACACTTTGTTCTGGAGGGGAGACACTATTCTGGGAGGGGAGACACCTTAACCCTGGGAAAGAGACACCTTGTTCTGGAGAGAGACGCCTTTGTTCTGGAGGGAGACGCTTGTTCTGGAGGGAGACGCGTTTTGTTCTGAGGGGAGACGCCTTTGTTCTGGGCACTGAGTTCCCTGGAGGAGACGCCTTGTTCTGGAGGGGAGACGCCTGTTCTGGAGGAGACGCCTTTGTTCTGGAGGCACACCTTGTTCTGAAGGGGGACAATTTTGTTCTGGGAGGGAGACACCTTGTTCTGGGATTGAGACGCCTTGTTCTGGAGGGAGACGCCTTGTTCAGATTGAGACGCCTTGTTCTGAGGGAGACGCCTTGCCCTGGAGGGAGACGCCTTTGTTCTGGAGGGAAACACTTTGCTCCTGGAGGAGACACCTTGTTCTGGGAGGGAGACACCTTGTTCTGGAGGAGACACCTTGTTCTGGAGGGAGACACCTTGTTCTGGAGGGAGACACCTTGTTCTGGAGGAGACACCCATGGTTTGGAGGGGAGGAGCACTCCTTTGTTTCTGGAAAGAGACACCTTGCTCTGGAAAAGAGACGCCTGAATGGAGGGAGACGCCTTGTTCTGGAGGGAGACGCCTTGTTCTGGCATGAGACACCTTTGTTCTGGAGGAGACGCCTTGTTCTGGAGGAGACGCCTTTGTTCTGGAGGAGACACCATTCTGGAGGGATATCTTGTTCTGGAGGAGACACTTGTTCTGGATTGAGGACGGCTCTTTTTCTGGAAGGAGACACTCATTCTGGAGGGAGACACTGTTCTGGAGGGAGACGCTTGTTCTGGAAGGAGATGAATTTTGTTCTGGAGGGAGACGTCTTGTTCTGGAGGGAGACGCCTTTGTTCTGGAGGGAGACGCCTTTGTTCTGGAGGGAGATGCCTGTTCTGGAGGGAGACGCTTGTTCTGAGGAGACACTTTGTTCTGGGAGGGAGACGCCTTGTTCTGGAGGAGACGCTTGTTCTGGAGGGAAGCACTTTGTTCTGGAGGAGACGCCTTGTTCTGGAGGGAGACGTGCCTTGTTCTGGAAGGAGACACCTTGTTCTGGAGGAGACGCCTGTTCTGAGGAGACGCCTTGTTCTGAGGGAGACGCCTTTGTTCTGGAAGGAGACACCTTGAGTTCTGGAGGGTATACCTTTGTTCTGGGAGGGGAGACACCTTGTTCTGGAGGGAGACACCTTAGCCCTGAGGAGACGCCTTGTTCTGGAGGGAGATGCCTTGTTCTGGAGGAGACAACTTGTTCTGGAGGGAGATGCCCTTGTTCTGGAGGGGAGATGTGCCTTGTTCTGGAAGGAGACACCTTGAGCCCTGGGAGGGAGACGCCTGTTCTGGATTGAGACGTGGGCCTTGTGCCCTGGAGGGAGACGCTTGTTCCTGGAGGGGGATGCCTTGTTCTGGGAGGGGAAACACTCTTGTTCTGGGAGGGGAGACACTTGTTCTGGGAGGAGACACCTTGTTCTGGAGGGAGACACCTTTGTTCTGGGAGGGGAGACACCTTTGTTCTGGAGGGACATTACCCTTGTTCTGGAGGAGGACACCTTATTCGAGGAGACACCTTGTTCTTGGGAAAAGAGACACCTTGAGCCCTGGAAAGAGACGCCTTGTTTCCAGAGGAGACGCCTCTTGTTCTGGAGGGAGACGCCTTTGTTCTGGAAGGAGACACCTTGAACGGAGGGAGACGCCTTTGTTCTGGGAGGAGACGCTTGTTCTGGAGGAGACAATTTTGTTCTGGAGGGGACATCTTGTTCTGGAGGGAGACACTCTGTTCTGGATTGAGACGCCTTTTTTCTGAAGCGAGACACTTGTTCTGGAGGAGACACTTTTGTTCCCTGGAGGGAGACGCTCTGTTCTGGGAAGGAGACACTTTGTTCTGGAGGGGAGAGACGCCTTTGTTCTGGAGGAGACGCTTTGTTCTGAGGGAGACGCTCAGTGCCCTGGAGGAGACGCCTTGTTCTGGAGGGAGACGCCTTGTTCTGGAGAGGAGACACCTGTTCTGGAGGGAGACGCCTTGTTCTGGAGGGAGACGCTTTGTTCTGGAGGGAAGCACTTTGTCTCTGAGGGGAGACGCCTTGTTCTGGAGGGGAGACGCCTTGTTCTGAAGGAGACACTTGTTCCTGAGGAGACGCCTTGCACCCTGGAGGGGAGACGCCTTGTTCTGGGAGGAGACGGCCTTGTTCTGGAAGGAGACACCTTGTTCTGGAGGGGACACCTTGTTCTGGGAGGGAGACACCTTGTTCTGGAGGGGAGACACCTTTGTTCTGGAGGAGTTTGTTCTGGGAGGGAGACGCTTTGTTCTGGAGGGAGACAACTTGTTCTGGGAGGGAGACGTTTGTTCTGGGAGGGAGATGCCTGAGCTCTGGAAGGAGGACACCTTGCTCTGGAGGAGACGCCTGTCTCTGAGGAGACGCCTGTTCTGGAGGAGACACCTTGTTCTGGAGGGAGACGCCTTGTTCTGGAAGGAGACACTTTGTTCTGGAGGGAGACGCCTCAGCCCCTGGAGGAGACGCCTGTTCTGGAGGGAGACGCTCAGCCTGGGGAGGGAGGCGCCTTTGTCTTGGGAGGGAGACGTTTTGTTCTGGAGGGGAGATGCCTTGTTCTGGAGGGAGACGTCTGTTCTGGAGGGAGATACCTTCTTCTGGAGGGAGACGCCTTGTTCTGGAGGGGGACACCTTGTTCTGGAGGGAGACACCTTGTTCTGGAGGGAGACACCTTGCTCTGCAGGGACACACCTTGTTCTGGAGGGAAACACCTTGTTCTGGAGGGGACACCGTGGTCCGCAGGGAGACACCTTGTTCTGGAGGGAGACACATTGTTCTGGAGGGCAACACCTTTCTTTGGAGGGAGACACCTTGTTCTGGAGGGAGACACCTTGTTCTGGAGGGAGACACCTTGTTCTGTAGGGAGACACCTTGTTCTGGAGGGGGGAGACCTTGTTCTGGAGGGAGACACCTTGTTCTGTAGGAAGACGCCTTGTTCTGGGGGACACCTTGTTCTGGAGGGAGACACATTGTTTATTGATAACATGTTTCTCCTGTGTGTTATTCATTAATAAGGATACATTAAAATGCACTAGATAACCAGATTATTGTCAGCAAAACTTAAACTGTGTCGTAACTCCGTACAGTATTCCGAGCTTTTTATGCCACCGTCACATTTTTACCTGTATTTATTGTGCACATTAAAACTTCATATTCCCTAAACCATTTTACCCCTCCCTCCTTCCCTCCCTCCCTCCTTCCCTTTAGGCATTCGTCCCTCTCTTCTTCCTTCCCTCCTTCCCTTCTTCCTCTCCACCCTTCAGGCATATTTTCTTGTCTTCTTCCCCCCCCCTCCTACATCCATCCCACTCACTCTCCTTACACCTCACTTTCCCCTTTTCCTCCCACCTAATTTCCCTGAGCCTCCGCTAATCTTACCCCGTCCTTCCTATTTCCTCCTTTCCCCTTCTCTTCTTTCCTCTCCCTCCCCTACCCTTTTACCTCTCTGACCCTCTTTCCCCTCTCCTCGCCTCTACCCCCCCCCTTCTCCTTTCTGCACCCCTTCCACTCACTCACAATTTCTGACCCTTTCTTTCACTCTCTCTTCTCACCCCTCATCCCTCTCTTTCATCTTACCCCCTTACCCATCTCTCCCCTCTCACCACTGTCTCCCTTCTCACACCCTCACCTCTCTCTCCACTCTCACCTATCTTTACCCCTGTTTACCACCTTCACCCCTCTCATCCCTCTTGCTCCCCTCGTCCCTCTCTCCCCCACATTTTTCACCCCTCTCACCCCTCTCCACCCGGTGCTAACAGTGTCAGTCCTTGACCCCTGCATCACCACCCCGGGGAAAGGTATATACCGTATGTGTTGCTGTAATTTTAGGCTGGGCTGTGTGGAGGGGATGGAAGAGGATGGAAGGCGAGGAGGAAGGGGAGGGGGAGCTGGAGAATAATAGGGAGAAGGGTGACATAAGTGAAGTGGGAAGGGAGGGGAATAGCGGGAAGAGAATATAAGAGGAGGAATAGGGGAAAGAGGTATGAGGAGGGGGCGGAGGTTTGAGGAGGGAAAAGAGGTAGTAGGAGGAGGGAAGAGGGAGAATGAGGAATGAAGAGAGATGCAGAAGGAGGACGAGAGGTAAAGTGGGAATAGAAAGCTGAGAAGAGGGAGGAGAAGAAGGAGGAGGCAATGAAGGGGGCGAAGAGGAATGAGGAGAACGGGGGAATTGGGGGAAGAGAGAAGAGGAGCAAAGAAGCGATTAGTGTTCTAACATACACACACACACATATATATATATATATATATATATATATATATATATATATATATATATATATATATATATATATATATATATATATATATATATATATATATATATATATATATATATATATATATATATGCTGATAACCACAAGGCAACAGGAAAACACGAAGTTCCCAAGCGTTTTCGTGTAATTCACATCTTCAGGGGTGAGTACAAACTAAGGATAAATACTTGACAAGGCTAATATATACAGTAGAGGAGAGTGATATCAAGTCCCTAGGGGACAGCAGGTGTCCACAATTTTCCGGTCATGAGTGACTACTATACTCTAATATAAAAAAAAAATTCACCATGCCATCTCTAAGCACAACAGCTGTCGGTAGTCAGGTCGTAGGGTAAGATGACCCAACCTTCTCACCTGGTTACAAATCTTCTTAATCACAAAATTATCCAGTTTGTAAATACCATTACTCAAATTCATGTTGACATATTCGGTTTGTGTATTATTAAGCTTTTCTGGGTGTAATTTGCATGCTGATTTCAAAAATGTTATCCATTTTGCTCAATCAGGTCAGAATTTTGTGCTATAGCATTTTAAGCGGAGATTCAGGTAAAATATTGGCATTTTTCGCTCAAAATGGGGTCCTCATATTCGTTCATTAAAAAAATCATCCGAGACATTGGCAAGCCTCACAGAAAAGATTTCGGTCAGTTTTAGTGCCCTTACGATACATTTAAATACACCCACGTGCTCGCCGGCCATTTAAATGTCCGCCGTGACGCAAAGGAAAAGAGTATATGTCCGTGTTTTTTTACATATATTTTCTCACAATTAAATTTCTTTTTCATCTGGTGGTACATGGCATGTTTCCTCTGTCTGTGGGATAGTCGAGCAGACAATCAGCACTACGTGCAATGTGACTGGCCTGCAAGAAGTGGACTTACTCCAGGTTCTCAGAATGTTGTTGCCCCTGCTCTGGTGAATCCGCAGAACATTCTTCTTCCGCCACTGCACATCAAGCTCGGTCTGTTCAAAAACTTTGTAAAGGCACTGGACAAAAAAAGCCAGGCTTTCAATTTTCTGAAAGAAAAATTTCCAAAAGTCAGTGAGGCAAAGCTGAATGCAGGAATTTTTTATGGCCCTCAGATCAGAGAGCTTTTCAAAGATCCCAAGTTTGATTGCAGCATGGATGTAAATGAGAAGAAAGCCTGGCATGCCTTTAAGTCTATTGTCTCCAATTTTCTTGGCAACTACAGAAGTCCAGAGTATGAACGAGTTGTTGAGGACCTACTTCTGAGCTACAAAGTTCTTGGTGCACATGTCCATCAAGATGCACTTCCTCAGCTCCCACTTGGACTACTTTCCAGAGAACTGTGGTGATGTGAGTGAGGAACAAGGAGAACGCTTCCATCAAGATATCCGTGTAATGGAGGAGCGGTACCAGGGTCGCTGGGATATCAACATGCTCGCCGACTACTGTTGGTGTCTGAAACGGGACGCCCCAGACACCAACCACCAAAGAAATTCTCTGCGACAGCCATTTATGCATGTCTAACTGTAAAGGCATCTATGTAGTTGACATATTTTGGTCCCATGTGTTGTGGTTACATTTCTTATGATATATTTTGCATAAAAATTTTGACATCATATTTAAGAATTTCGATTTTTTCCTAATTCCCATAGCATAAAAATCTGACCTGATTGGGCAAAATGAATGGCATTTTTGGAATCAGCACGCAAAATACATAAAGAATCAGCTAAGAAACCCCGCACCTCATGAATTTTTTTTTCAAATGCAGCCCAGTGTAATATCCCACGTAGACTGCCACCACCTATAAGGAGTGGGACTTGCCGGGGGACCGTCCCACTTAAAAGTATTTCTTATGGCTGTTTATAGTCCCCTTAGTTGATGTCTACCGTGGTTCACTTCTTTAATAAATGTGGGATGAGATATGAACGACGGTTGTGTGTATAATTTACAGTGTATTATGTAGAACACATTACATACACCTGTACAGAGAAGGCTGGCCCTGTGATCTAGGACTGAAGTGATCTCAGTGTTAGATGTTCTAGAACTGAGGTGGTCTCAGTGATAGATGTTCTAGAGCTGAGGAGGTCTCAGTGGTAGATGTGTACTCTCTGGGGTCCAGCAATAGACTGAGATCAGCACCCGTGGGCGGCCAAGCCCGGGGTGTAATTCAAACAGGCCCTGCCAGGTGTGATCCATGAGTCAAACCTTCTGGAAGGTTTTCCGAGGAGGAAACGCCACGTAGTGCCTCAGCAGTGTTGTGGTTACATTTTATAAATAACCTGTAGGAAATGACCTCATTGACCCATGATTCATTCTTAACTGACGGAGCCACTCTCTACATATGCTAACTATATAACTACATCAAATACTTTGGAAATGCAAGTGTGAAACAAAGTATCTAATTACCAAATATGAGCAATCACGTTAGTTTTACAAGAACTCCCTACTTCCTCAGAGGGGGTTAAATCATACTGCAGAAATCTCGCAGTCATAACAGTTGGCCAGTCAGCATGACTAAAAGCTGGCTGCTATGTCTACGAACAACCTCTAAACTCTGCAGGTCAATAATGAATAATGAATGTTCACAATTGTACATCCATGGTTGTAAGGTATTAATTACTTGCTCTAAATTGTATAGTATGTAGATTTTACTGGTTACAGTATTGTATAGGAAACAATTGGCTGTAGGCCTACCTCATTGGTGGTATTGTAGAGGAAATATGTGGTTGTAGGCCTACCTTGCTGGCGGTATGCTTACCTCCCTAGAAGAAACAAGTGTTTATATTTATTTTACTTTTACCCTCTTCGCCACTGCTCGGCTCGTTAGCCGTTTGGGTGGTCGATCACGTCTCTTTTACGCACTGTTGGCAAGTACCTGGCATGCACTGGTTCCTGGGTGTATCTAAACCTGCATCAGTCTTGGTCAAGTCTGATCATGAAAGAGCTTACACCCGGTGCCGTCACAACACTCTCTGACAAATTGTTCCAAGAGTTTGCAATTCTCACTCCAAAAAAGTTTACCCTCACAGTTTTCTGGACTTGTAGCTTCTTTAAACTTGATCTGTAACCCCTTGTGGGGCGAGTATCCGTCAGCTTCAGCTATGGACACTCGACTGAATACTGCCCTCTGAGATGTTTATGCACTTCAGTTGGGTCACCCCTTACCCGCCTGTAGTACAATTAGGCAGTTGCAGGCACTCTTATCTCTCTGGATAACTGAGGTGCCATAGTCCAGGCACCAGACGGGTGGCCCTCCTTTGGAAATTTTCAATCAACTGACAGTCTCTAGCATATCTTGTGGACCAGACGGGGTGACAGTATTCCTCACTCTAGAAGATCGTTACGAGGGACGATATCTGAACGACTTTCTTATAAGACCTACTAGTTTACTTGTTTGATGCACCTTTGTCTCTCAGTTCCCCAAGAACTTCAGTTCTTTGTCAACATACACATCCAGGTTCTTTTTTCACATTCGGTCTCTATTAATGCAGTTTCTTCGTCCCGTTGGGACATGTGGTACGACCCGGGTGCATCTCTTACATTTCGTGACATTGAATCTTAGCAGCCATTTCTTCGACCACTCTTGAAGCTCACAGAGATCTTTCTGTAATTCTTCACATTAATTTTGGTTCTTAATTTCCCAAAATAACCTGGCATCATCCGCAAACATTTGTATGGAGGAGTATATAGCTTTTGGCATGTCATTTGTGAAACAAAAAAACAACAACGGACCCAATACACTGCCCTGTGGTGCCTAGCTTATCACGGGTACACATGACGGTTTCGTTCCAATAATCACCACACACTGCTTGCGATCATGAAGAAAGTCTCCGATACACACAAGGACACTTCCCCAAATACCGCACCCTTCCAATTTAATTCTCAGCCTCTCATCGGATATGCTGTCGAAAGCCTTGGCAAAATCTAGGTATATATTTGAGTCCAAACATCCAATACCTTGAGTAATTGTGTTAAGCAGAAACCAGTGTTGGCAATCCTCTAAATAGTCTAAAAGGTTGTTTCGTAGTAGATGTTCCAATGTGGCATCTCTTATAATGCTCTCAAGTACTTTACATACTATGCTGGGCATGCCCACTGGTCTATAATTATTCTTGGAGTAACGATCACCCTTCTTGAATATTTGACCCACATAAGCCATTTTCCAATCACTGGGGTCTCTCATCCGAGCATTTACAAAACAGGGTCTTCAGGGGCTCAGCAAGCTAGTTGCACAACTCTCTGAACACTCTGAGATGCACCATGTCAAGGTCAGGACTCTGATGAACTTTAGCTTTGACAATCTATTTCTTATACGCTATTCTGGGTCAAACGCTTGTGAACACCAAGGAAAAGAATTTGTTCAACGCTTCCACCTTGTCCTGGCCAGAACCTGCATAACTACCATCTTCAATCCTCAGGCCCGATACTCCTTCTCGTGTTTTTAATTATGACTTTGCATTGCGGTAAAATGCCTCTGGGTTTGATTTGACCTAGCTTGCAGTCAGTTTCTATAACTCTTTTTCAGCCCTTCTAGACTCTGATTTTGCTTGGTTCCTCCTGTCCTGCTCATAATTTGACCTAACCCACATCTCAAATTTCTGATTTTTTCTTAACTTTGTCGACCGCCGCATGGTTCATTTGTAACGGTCTCCTTGTTTTCCTGAATGCACTGGGTTGGGTCTTGGGTATATATTTATCAACCAAATGGTTCACTTTACTGGATATGATATTCAGCGTAGTGACTGCGTTCTTATAGCTTAGTGAGTCAGGTCAGTGATTTCCTGTCATCTCTTCCCTCATCCCTTCATAATTACCCTTGTAATATTTGAACCTTGGGGTGGTTTTGTCATGAACCAAGTAACAGACCTGATTTGCTGGTGGTATTGTATAGGAAGCATGTGGTTGTAGACCTGCCCCATTGGTGGTATTGTCGAGGAAACAAGTGGTTGTAGGGCTGCCTCGAAGTTAACTAGGGTCTGGTAGTTTTCACTGTGGTTGGACAGGGCGCTGGTATCAATTCACGTGCCATAATTCGGTCCCATATTATTGACGAGGGCCTCTCATAACAAGGATCGACTCTAGGGTTTGACACTAGTGTGTTAATGTGTTGGGGATCACTTCGCCCCTCCTGTGGTCCTTTACTTTATTCTTGTTTCCACTGTCGACACTTTTTGCCATTTTTGTGAGTTGAAATTGTCACTGTATATTAATCGTGGAACTACTTTCTTAGTGGGGCGGGGTAGGTTGAGAAGAGATGGGAATCGGGGGTTACAGTCAACCTCTTTGCAGCCCCTTGCAGTACGTCTGCTCACTACGGTGGTAGACGGTCAAGTGTGTGTGTGTGTGTGTGTGATTATGGTCGCTTCATGGAATGTCAGGACCCTTCTGGATACTGGCACAAATGAGCGTCGTGAAAAAAGAACTGCCTTTGCGGCAAAAGAGCTGGCTAGGTATAACATCGACATAGCAGCCATTAGTGAGTCCCGGCTCCGAGACGAGGGTCGACTCACAGAACGGGGTTAGCCTGCTGCAGAAAAAAAAAACATTTTTGGAGTTGGCTTTCCCATCCACCAATGTATCCTACATAAGTTAACTGAAATGCCTGTTGGGATCAACGAGCGCCTCGTGACGCTCCGAGACTCACTGAATCACTCACGTCGTGCCTTCTTAATCAGTGCATATGCCACAAAACTGGATGCAGAGGATGACATCAAGGAGACCTTTTATGCCGACCTCGACAGAGTGCTAACCTCTATCCCCAGAGAAGATAAGGTTGTGCTCCTAGGTAACTTCAATGCTTGAATTGGCAAAGATACTGACATATGGCATGGAATCAGAGGGAGAAATGGACTAGCCAAGTGCACTCCCAACGGCCTACTCCTCTTCAGCAAGTGTGCTGCACACAACCTCACTATCACCAATACCTTGTTTAGGCAGGCCGACAAGTTCAAGGGTTCGTAGCAACACCCACGATCCAAACACTGGCATCTCATTGATTACATCATTGTCAGAGAAAGAAATCGCCGAGATGTTCTCATCACCCGAGCCATACGTGGCTCAGACCACTGTGACATTGATCATCGGCTCGTCAGGGCCAAACTCTTACTTTAAGTCGCCCCAAAACGGCGAAGGCAACAAGCCTCCAGAAGAGATTTTAACACTAAGCATCTGGGGGATCCAGCAGTAGCACATGATTTCAGAGAGCAGCTTGAGCATGGGATGATAAACAACCCGATAACAAACAACCTAAATCCCAGTGCTGAATGGAGTATACTAAACACTGTCATGACAAAAACCTGCAGAGAGACCCTCGGCCAGATCGAAAAAATACACCAGGACTGGTTTGATAAAAATGACCCTGAAATCAACGTACTCGTCGATGATAAACATGCTGCTTTAACTGACTGGCAGAACAACCCTCAGACTCGGTTTAAAGTGAATACCTTCCGAAAGAGGAAAGCGGCGGCCCAGGGCGAACTTCACAATCTAAAGAATGAATGGTTGAAAAGCTGAGAAACCCAAAAACTTGCAGATCAATACAAGATGCATGAAATTCTCAGTTTCACTAAAACATTTTAGGAGCCATTACTCATGGCGCAACTCCCCCTCCCCCCCACTCATCCGACGGTAACTCCTTAATCAAAGACAAAGAAGGCATCCTTCAGCGTTGGAAAGAGAGCACTACCATTCACTCTTCAACCAAAATACCGATGTGGATTTCCTGACTACCCAGCAGGTCCAGCAAGTCCAGCAGCATCCGGAGCTGACCCACCTCAGCTATCCTCCATCCCTGGATGAGGTACTACTGCCCTACAAACAGATTTAAAAAAAACAAAGCCACAGGGCCTGATGGAATCCCAGCCAAGATGTCTAAAGCAGGAGGACCTCTGCTTACCAGCCATCTCCACTCTCTGCTGGAGAATATATGGGAAAGGAGGAAATCATCCAAAATCTTAAAGACGCCTCCACCGTCAATATTTATATGAACAATGGAGACCAGCCAGACTGTTGCAACTACCGTGGGATCTCTACTGCTATCCATAGCTGCCAAGATTATCGCCTGAGTCCTCCAAAACAGACTCCTTCATGAGGCAAAAAACTTCCTCCCAGAATCTCCATGTGGCCTTGGACCATCACGTGGCACCACTGGCATGATCTTTGCTGCCCGCCAGATACACGAAAAGTGCAGAGAACAGTGTCGTGACCTGTACATGGCCTTCACTAATCTTACCAAGGCCTTCGACTCGGTCAACAGGGAAGCCCTCCGGCGGCCCCTCAGCCGTTTTGGCTGCCCACCAAAATTCATCGCTAATGTGAGGCAACTACACATTGGCATGAACGGCAGTGTCCTGTACAATGGCACCCAGTCTAAGTTCTTTCCCATCCAAACCGGGGAAAACAAGGATGTGTATTGGCTCCAAATGTTTTCCATTTTCTTGGCTGCCTTCCTTACCCATGCCAGTGCCAATTTAGCTGGCTGGGTGAACATCCAGTTCCGGATGAAGGGACTTTTCAACATAAGACCACTCCAGGCAGGAACAAAGGTGTCGGCTGCTTCGATTACTAAACTTCAGTATACAGACGACCTCACCCTCGTCTCTCACACTGAACGCGACCTACAGGAGATCCTGGTGCAACCACTCCTTCACCATCCATCCAGCTTAACGGTACTACGCCGACATCGATGAAAAGATTCAACATCGGATCAGATGTGCATCTCAAGCCCTTGGCACATTCCGTACCCGTGTCTTCAGCTGTAGGGAGCTGAAATTATCTACAAAGTTGCATGTATATCGAGCAGTGATCCTCCCCACCCTACGTTCCATTATCTGAATTCGGTGGGAAGACAAAGAACAAATGCCAGTATTCTCACTGACACCAACTGTAGGAGCATCAAGGCTACCATTATCTATGAACTACTACATTGGACTGGCCATGTTATTGGCATGGACGACAGTAGACTGCCAAAGCAGCTACTTTACAGTCACTTAACGAATGGTAAACGTAACGCTGGCGGGCCAATGCTTTCGAGTTAACCCGACTGCATACCGAGGCAGATAAGCGCCAGTGCCGGAAAGACGCTGTTGCCGCCCATCCCGCACTGGATTTAACAGTCCACATATGCAACATCTGTGGGCGATCCTGCCGGTCTCGTATCGGTCTCTAGAGTCACCTCAGAGCTCACCAACGAAGGTAACATCCTTAATAACTCATATCATTGTATAGTTGGATGATTGTCACACTCGACTCTCAGAGATAGCAAAGTAGTGGTAGTGTATGTGTGTGCAATAATAATAATAATAATAATAATAATTAACGGTTTATTGAAAGAGCTTGGCAGCCAGAAGGCTGAAAATATACAGTTACATATTTGGGGAATGGGTTACGAATTACAAATAATATACAAGTAACATAAGTGACACAAATAAGACATATAATAACTTAGATGGGGATCAGCTCGAACTACAGTTCATTTCAACATAGTGACAGTGTAAGGAGCAGTGTTTACTGGGAGTGAATACACTGATTTATTACATGTTATTGATAATTTTTACAATGGTTGGGACTGGGCTGTTCTTATAGCGATCAGTTCGTGCACGTATGGGCTGGATGCGGTTGTGGTGTCGAACAGCAATTCTCGGACAGGGGATCTCAGGTGGTAGTAGGGCCGGTGTCGGGGATGGTGTAGAAGCTTCTTACCAAATTTGCAGATGAGGTCGTGGTGATGGTCAGTGAGAGTCGAAAGGGTCAGTGTGTTGAGCGCTTCTTGATATGTGGAGTAGGAAGGGGAGAGAATAATCTTGCATGCCCTCTTTTGCACTTTTTCTAGGTGTTTACGTTGTGTGGCATTTAGGGAGGAAGACCAGGTGGGGGAGGCATAGGTGAGCTTGGGAAGTATGAATGTTGTGTATACACTGAGGAGCTCGTGTGCAGGAACTCCGAGGGACTTGAGTCGGCGGAGCAGGTGGAGACGGAAACTGGAGGATTTGACAACTTCACTGACGTGTGGTTTCCAATTTAGTTTGTTGTCTATGGTGACGCCGAGGAGCTTCGTGGAATCTACAACCTGGAGTGTGTTCGGACCTAGGGTAATGGAAGGAGGTGGGACAATGTCGGAGGAGAGGTTGATGTGCATAACCATGGTCTTGGTATGGTTGATGGTGACATGGTTGTTGGTGGCCCAGTTTTGGAGACTGTTCAATAAATCCTGAAGGGCGGTATAGTTGGGAGCAGAATTGTTGACGCTGATCCCAATGGTGGAGTCGTCGACATATTTCCAGCGAGCAGGGGTTTCTCTTAGGGCATCATTGATGAGCATAAGGAAGCAGAGTGGTCCCATCTTGGTGCCTTGGGGGACGCCACAGGTGAGTGACTGAAAGGTGGAGACAGCCCCTCGGAAGCGTACAGCTTGGCGTCGGTCACTGAGGAAGTCTGTAAGCCATGGTATGAGACTTCTCCGAAGCCCGAGGTCAATAGCTTTGTTTATGATTATATTGTGGTCGACTAGGTCGAACGCTTTAGTGAAATCAATGAAGGCGACAGCTACAGACGTTTTTCGTTTCTCGAGATGGCGGTATATGTAATCGAGAAAGCTGACAAGACAGTGAGTGGTGGAGGAAGTTTTCATGTTGCCAAATTGCTGAGGGTCTACGACTCCTGCAATATCAGCATAAGCCCAGTCAAACACAAAACTTTCACAGATTAGGCTGGGTATTGGGGTGATTGCAATAGGTCGTAGCTGATTTAAGGATTGTGGGCTGGTTGACTTGGGCACTGGTGATACATAAGAGGTCTTCCAGTCAGCTGGGCATCTGGCTTGACTGAGAGAAGCATTGATGATGGAGCAGAGGGGTTTAGCAAGCTCCGGGGAGAACTCCTTGAAGAGTTTCATTGGTAAGTCAATGGGGGTGGTAGAGCGTTTTAATTTTAGTTTGTCCAGGCGTTTTGCTACGTCAAATTCTTCTACTAAGTCAGTGGGAAGGGGGGCTGGTAGGTAAGCAGGGAGAGTGGTTGTGTCAAGCCGTGGGAGCGTCTGGCATATAGTAGCGAAATGGTTATTTGTTTGCTCAGCTGCGTCAACATTAGTGAGATGGCTAAGGAAGGGGAGGGGGTGTGTCTTATTGTTTAGTCCACAGAGTTCTTTAAGCTTACCATACCATTGACTGATGTTGGTCTGCTTCAGGTGTTGTAATTTGGTTGGGTAGTGGGACTTCTTTGCAGTGCGTATTTCGCGGATGACTCTGTTGCGAAGTGACCTGTAGCGGATGTGGTCATTGAGATGAAAGGCTCTGTCTCTCTGTTGCATAAGTCTTTTGATCCGAGGTGTGATCCAGGGCAAGTCAGCTGGGTGAGATCTGACGGACTTCTCGGGGAAGAAGTGGTGGTGAGCTTCCGTGGTGGTGTTGGTATAATTTATCCATTTGGTTTCCACGTCATCCACGCTAAGTACTTCAGTCCAGGGATGGTGAACTATCCACTGCCCGAAGAGGCGCACTGCAGAGTCAGTAATCGGCCTGTAGGTCTTGATGTAGGGTCTCTGTACTTGAGTGGGAGTGGCAGCTGGGGACCAGAGCACTGATAAGTGTGTGCTACACCCGATAGGAGGCATTGGTTGAGGTGGTTGGTACTGGTCCGCTAAGTCAGTTAAGATAAGGTCAAGGGTATTTTGACCGTGTGTGGGGAAGGTCACAACTTGTGATAGTGATAGCTGGTCCTGGATATCAGTGGTGTCAATTTCATTTAAATCCCCACATAATACTAACTTGGCACATGGGTACCTAACTCTGAGGTGGTCTGAGGTGGTGATGAGATGATTGATAAGAGTGTCTCTGGTGGGTGATCGAGGCGGATGGTATGCCACACAGATTATAATGGAAGCAGTGTTGCGTGGGTGTGCCCGCAGCACGACACGTACCCATAATGCTTCCACATCTGCTGGGACTTGAACATCCAGGCGTGACGGGCGTAGGTCATCTTGACAGAAGAGGGCAACGCCCCCTCCGCGTCTTTGTGAACGAAGGTGATGAAAGAGTTGATATCCCTCAATATGACACGTTTCAGGTACAATTTGCCAAGCCTCACATATGGCAACGACGCTCGCGGCGGTTGACCTGACTGTAGTTGCCAGCTCGTCGAACTTGTTAGCTAGGGAAGTGACGTTGGATAGCAGTAAAGACGGGAGATCATACCATATCCGTGGAACTTCAGTGTGGTGGTATGGTCTGTCAGGGGTGGGTTTCTCCGGTTTCCTAGTGGAGGTTACGGTTCTAATGGGCTTATGTGCATGGCGGCCTTGTCTACGGCTCCGCGCGTGGAATATTTTCAGTGACTTGAGTAGCGCGATAACACTGCCATCAGGATAACCGTTCCCACGCTTTAGATGGTACAGAGTGCGTCGGGAGTAAGTGATTGGTGGCCATCGGTTGAAATCTGTTGTGGGCGGACGGAAGTGTTTGTCACTGGCGGCACTTTGAGGGACACTGACACTGGTAGACATCTGTTAATATTTGTCAGTCGTAAAGACCGTGGTCTTTGTCCCTGGTGCTTGGGGTCGCCGACACAGTTTTCACGATATATGTAAACACCGCGGTGGTCCTTGTCACTGGCACTTTAAAGTTGACCGATAAAGTGCCCACTGTCTGACTTTTCCTTGGGGTGCACTATCGAGCACTGTATGGTAATCACTTATTGCACTGATGACTAAAATGTTTTGCCGAGAAAGTTCCTTAAGTGCACTATAGGAACACTGCTCCGTAATCAATCGTTCACTAATCACTAGAATGTTTTGCTGAATCGATCCTGGTGTAGTAAGGCTGGTAGGGCGTTGGGGTATAGCAGGGGGAGTGGGCAGGGCCAAACAGACTCGGCCTGGCTGCTGAAACCGGGAGCGCCTTCGGGGCACGTCTTATCTCACTGAGGGTTGACAAGTGTGTGTGTGTGTGTGTGTGTGTGTGTGTGTGTGTGTGTGTGTGTGTTAGATTATTGATAGATTTAATGATCTCTATGTGTTTTAAGTTACTTCACTTGATGAGGATAATTGATGTTGATGGCGATTAATGATGATAATGATGATAACAATAATAATAATGAGAAGGATTAATCTTCATTAGTGTTGATGATGATGATGATGATGATTTATGATATGATGTATGATGATGTTATGATTTAAGATGATATGATTTATGATGATGATTTATGATGATTAATAGTTATGATTGATAAGATTGCTGATACTATAACGAACTCCCCACCATCACACACCACAGCCTCTCCCTGTAACAGTGTTTGTGTCTCCCCTGATAGAGGTGGAGCAGCAGCAGTTACGTGACGCGGGCTTCCCTCTGATAGGCTGCATCAACTACCTGTCTCCTCACTACGCCGAAAGCAACGAGAAGAATGACTGGGTGCAGAGTAAGTCTGGGTCTGTCTCTATCACTTCCTCTTGCTCTCGCAGCAACAACAGGAATGACTGGGTGCAGAGTAAGTCTCTCTATTTCTGTCATACTCAACAACATGCTACCTACTCCCCCGTCTTGTTCACTGGCCTCCCCTTACCCTTCGACTACGTATAAATCTCCAAGTTTCCTCTTCACGTTGGCTTGCTTTCCCTCTCTCTCTCTAGCCCTCGTGTACGTCTTGGTTCATTTCGTCTTTGTAACTTGCTTTTACTCTTTTTAGCTTCCACGTATTTTTCTCTTCGGCCCCTTCAATTTGTATTCACTCATTTGTTCTTATATTTGCTCGTGAGTTTTTTTTTTTTTGCAAGTATATGCATGAATATTGCCAAGTTACTGCCTTTACTAAGCCTTAAGGGGTGCTAAGTAATGGCAAAGTTGCTCTCAAACTCTAAAAATAAAAAGTCACTTAAGAGATACCGTTGTGAATATAAACCTAATATACTTTATTCTTTTTCAAAGGTTGAGAAATTCAGATTTACACAAACAAAGAGATTCAAAGTTGACCTCTGTTAATACTGTATTGTCGAGTATTTTCCTTTCTGTTAGGCTGTATCCTTCGACTGTCCTCCACAAATAGCTGCCACTACCTGCCAAAGCCTCTCGACGTCCCTCTACTAGCCACTAACCCACACCATCACTTCATCCCTACTTCACATACTCGCCACTAACCACCACCATCACTACATCCTTACTTTCCCATACTCGCCCCTAACCACGCCACTGCTACCATCATTACCACTAGTTCAGTCTCTTTCAAGATTCTTCGAACACTGCTGGAGACAGCTGGCAACACAAGGCCGTTTGTTTACTATAGTACGTAGTATAATATAATACGAAACAACAAAGCCCAACCATTAAATTAAGCAACGGGGAACTAAGTAACCAATCACAGATCACTTTTACATTTATTCATACTTTTTACTACGTACTATAGTAAACAAACGGCCTTGAGTTGCCAGCTGTCTCCAGCAGTGTTTGAAGAATCTTGAACGAGACTGTACATGTGTCAACCTACCAATACCTCCGTATTAACCTCTTTAACTAGCCACTGAGTCACCACCTATCATAACAAACCCTCTTCCATCACCACCAACGACAACACTACTCTGCCACTGGGGACCGGAAAAAAGCCCCCCGGACAAAAGCTCCTTGGACAAAACCCCCTCAGTTAAAGTGCAAAATAGCAAAATATGTTTGGTAATGTTATATTATATTAGGTTACGTTACGTTACTTTAGGTATTGCAGTCTTATGATATAATAAATGTAATACAGTATTTTATATGTCAAAGAAGTGTTCTTAAACTGTAAATAATAAAGAAGAAAAATAATTATTTTAAATTTTCGAATTATTATTTGTCCTACAGTAGGAAGCTTTTAACCCAGGGTTTTTCCTTACTAAACTCCAGGCCACTTCCCCCCTGTACCATAATGATTTTTAGCCCCGCCTTACACCCCTAACAGGCTCTTAACCTTCCCTGGCGTCTTGTACTCGTATGGCTTGTGGCTCTAAATAATATGTTTACCCTCTCTAGTGCTCCTTTAAGTGATATCACCACACTCCTACTAGTAACTCGCACCTCATACCACCACACCCTTACTAGCATTTCCCTCTCCACACACCCACCCTCTTGCTGATACCTGCTAAATTCTACGAGCATGTCTTAATAGCACCACTTTTAGAATCTCCAGTAGCACCATTTGCTAGCTTTTTGCTTACCCAATCTACTGCTGACAGCACTTCTACACCATCCAACTAGCACCTCCACCTCCACTAGAACCAATGTAGCCATCTTGAATAGCACCCGCCCATTCCAATTAACAGCACCGCATCCTACCATTTAGCATCCTCTCCCCAATTAGAACCTAAGCCCCCAATTAACACCTTCTCACCCCAATTAGCACCCCCAATTGACACAACCAACTTCAATTAATACCTCCTTAACCCAATTAGTCCCGTCCCTCAGTTAGCACCCCCTCACCTCAATTAGCTCCCCTTTACCCCAATTAGGACCTCCTACCCTCATTAGCACCTATTTCCCCCCAATTTGCACCCCTCGCCCCAATTAGCACCCCTTCCCTTCCCAATTAGCACCCCTTCCCTCCCACAATAAGCACCCCTTCCCTCCCCCAATTAGCACCCCTTCCCTCCCACAATTAGCACCCCTTCCCTCCCCCAATTAGCACCCCTTCCCTCCCTTCAATAAACACCCCACACTTCGACATTCTCCTACTTCTCACCAGGAATGCAGAATCTAAGCATTTCGTGCTCGCTGGTGTGTTGTATCCTGCTGGGGGCGTCGGCGGTGGTGGGCAGCTTTGGCATCATCCAGCGACAGATCTCCGCCGTCCTCATCACTGGCGTCATGTACATTCTGGCCAGTGAGTATTGTACCTACTGTTCCCCCTCCCTTTCTTTCTCCCTCCCTATCTTCCTTCCTCCCTCCCTCTCTTTCTTCCTCACTCTCTTTCTCCCTCCCACTCTCCCTCCCTCTCTTTCTCCACTCTTTCTCCCTCCCTCTCTCTCTTCCTACCTTCCTTTCTTCTTCCATCCTTTCCTCACTGACGTTGTTCTCCCATCCTTTGATTGAAAAAGACTTGTTATTTTAATTTGTGTTCGATTTTCATATTCTCATCCTCATACAGAAATGCTTAGTCGTTGTTTACATTATGCTTCTCGGAGTATGCGATGTTGTGTGTGTTTTTTCAGACTAGTTTACTGTTTTCTGTATATTCTTTAATTTATTTTTAAGTTCGGCACAAAAAATACTTTCAGGGTATGGAAAAATAATAATAATAATAATAATAATAATAATAATAATAATAATAATAATAATAATAATAATAATAATAATAATAATAATAATAATAATAATAATAATAATGATAATAATAATAATAATAATAATAATGTACGACCCGGGAGGGTGAGTCAACACCAATACGTCCTCTGCTCAAGACTCTTGTCCTCAAACAATCGGTGGCATCTTGCATGACTCACTCTCACGTCCGCCACTAGCTCCCCATTTGTGCTTCCTTGTTGGTGGGTGTGGGTCATCATACGGTGAAGTCAGGCTACCGTATTGCATATCTTATATGTCTATACAGTTTGTATTGATAGAGGCACAGTTGTGTAGAAATTAAATGGAGAATTACAGTACAGTAGCTGAAACTGAGAACATAAACTTGAGTGAATCCATAATTCTTATGTATATGCTGTTTTGATAACACATTTTTGTGTCATGTAGATGAAGTGCTTTTAATTTTCATGAAGTGCAACCACCTCGTATTAACAATCTGTATCATAGTTTGGGACGACTCGCATATCACACACACAAGTTTGACATCATGACGGGAAGACCAAAGATTGCAGGAACTGGTAGTGCTGACTCAGACTCGGATAGACTAACAGGGCAAACAGCGTTGCATTGTAGGAAAGTATTATTTTACTATGTATATCTGAAATTTAGAGTAAATAATATAACATTTCAAAAGCTACAAATAGTGTAACAGCAGATAGCCCCAAAACGGGTCAGACATCGATCTGTGTACAGCATTTTAATGAACAATTTTACTGAAAATACATCAACAACACAAAAAGGTGAAAAATAGAATTTTTCTCTTTACTAGCTTGGCGCCCTTTCCAAGCAGCTCCTGCAAATACAAATCCGTGTCGGGGTTTAGGACAGTAGACTACCCCGTAACTGGTAGCTGGGGGATAACTAAATGGTTGGCCATCTCATCTTGTCACAGTTGACGTTCTAAAAAGAGAGACTGGCAATAATGGTGTCCTCTAGAGGCAGGGGAACTATAAAGTAAGTAGTTTTTTCAAGAGCAGCACAGACTTTGCTCCTGCTATGGCCACCATTTTGATTTCAGTCAATCCACCACTTTATATTCAGTCCCCAGGTGCCTATCACAGAGAGTGACTGTCTCAATCTGCTCTGCCTGTTAAGGATAAGTATCGTGCCCTGACCTGGTAGTTCTTTAAGGAGTAGTGAAGTATACCACAGTTCTAGGTGTGTTTACATCTAACCGGCTCTTCCAAAACCAATTCAGCGTATCATTAATTGGACTAGCTTTAGCATCAGGGCCAGAGACCACAATTACACTGATCATGCAGAATCTCAGACCACATTACGTTTTTGTGATTTATCAAAGGCTGGGACTTATCCAATAAGGGTTGCAGAGATCCGTCTCGAGGTTTCAAATTAGCTATTAGTAGGTTCTGGCAATTGAAACAACCTTACATGAGGATTTAGCAGATCTGCTTTTGATATCCCTTGTTCCTATGAAACAAGAGAAATTCGTGTGCATACTTGAGATTTGTGTGATTAAATTATACATAACCCTTCAGAGGATTTGCAAGCAGGCCTGCATAGGATATTATACAAGTATCCACTACCTGAGGTCCCCTGCTAATTACGTATCTCCCCTTGGTGAGTTTCGTAGCTCCAGGTCATCCTTACACTCAGGAATATAACATTGGTTTAACCCGTGTTTCACAACTGTTCTCACTGACTATAAAGAGGAGTTAGCTCGTTTAAAACTTACTATTTCATTCAATTTCAATTTCAATAGTTTATTCCTTGATAAAGGAACCGGGATTTTCGTGCTGTCACTGGGTACCCCTGTACAATAATGTCAGAAGCATCTGGCAAGTGTCACAAGTACGATTTCATTGTATTAAAAATGTTGCACTTGTGAGTTTTCTGTTGCGACTAATAATTACACGCTTCCTTAACCCCTTGGGTACGAGAGGTCTCTGAGCTGGATAAAATGGTCTGGCGGAGACCAAATAAAATATTAAATGTAGCGTCCAATAGTGCAGGGGTACGTGGAGTTAGTTTATTAAGTCTGTAAAGGCGAGGTTTTGTTAGAGGCAGGTGGAGAACCAAGTGTCCAGTGTTCCTTACACACTTTGGTTGTTTCCTTAGCATGAGAGGAAGTATTACCAATGAATCCTTGCGGTGTTTTATTTCAAGCTTGTCTCAGAGACTTCGGGAGATCCCCTGATACAAATTTATTTGTGTTCATACTATCAGTGGGAAGAAATTTATTTCTCGTGGATTAAAGGGAATTTTGTCATGGTGTCTCACCTCCCTGTGTTCATCTTCAAATGATGAATATGGCGACTTTATATCCTCAGGAATCCTGGGGTTTTATGATACCTGGAGAATCTCACCCCGAAGTGTTTCTCTTCTGCCTTAATGACGCTGTCTGTTGCAGCTGGGAAGTCAATTTTTCCCAAATTGTGGTTTTAATTTAGAAAGAGCTATGTCTTATTTTTTTTTTTTCATTACGATCGATGCTCTCAACTTTTGCTTCTTACCATATACAGCTATCAGGTTTAAGTGTTTCAGGATAGTCTTGTGTTCTTTACTCTGGGATGTGCCCTCCTACGAGTGTTCTTCTGGAATCCACACACGAGAAGCACCTGGGAGCTTTCACTGAATGACAACACCAGTGGATGATACGACAAGTACAGTCCCCTTCACTAGTGCGTTTACAGGGGTTCGTCAAGTTCTGTGTAGTGTAGCAACCCTATGTTTGTTTAAATTTGAAAGAAGGAAACTCGCAATAGTAAACATACTATAAAATCAAATTAAAACAATATTAAAACAAATATCTCAAAAATAATATTTGTGGAAGACAAGCCCCTGTAAACGCTCTAGTGAAGGGGTCTGTACATTACCATTGTACCTTCCTTTTACAGTTCTGTGGTTAAAGAGAAAAAAATGGTGGACTCAGTGGAGGGGAATGGGGAAAGCGACTTGATTTTATACTCTAATTGTTTGGGATTTCTATTCAAGAGTTCCATATCGTGAATATTTTCTTGTCTCGATTTCGGCTGGCGGCCGGTTTTCGGGGTTTTTTTCCGGTTAACAAATCTATTGACAAAGCTTGGAGTACAGTTTGCCTATCTGAGTAATTAAGTCAGGTCTTGACACTGAGGGTGCTATCACTTCTCACTGCCATGCAGGACAGAGGTTCATACACAAAGAAATAGATCATATTTATTAACAGTAGATATAGGTCAGAGTCATGTGGGTGATATCACTGTTCACTGCCACGTAGGACAGTGGTTCATATACATTAGGAGTCATATTCTAATTTGTGGGTTAGCAAATTTTTCATAAACAGCAAAAATGTCCTCAAGTACCCCTGATTCAATGTAATAATTACTAAGTTCATGATACAATAAGCCAGGTGGTCTGAATTCTTTCACAGTGTCACATTCAATAATGTAGTGTTCAAGTTTATGTTTTAAAGGTTTATCACAAAGTTTACATGCTGAGTGTTCCGGAATAAGTACAGCGTCACTAACTTGCCAGATGTGTCTGTATCCTAGCCTAATTCTGGCCACGACTACATCACATTATCTAGTTCTGTCCTTATGCTGGCCATACCGGTACCTCTTGTCACAAAATTTGTCATATTTACTAATGCTACAACTACCAGGTCTCTCTGCATTTCTCAGTTCTTCTAGATCAGAGTTCATGATTCTGACTTGAATGTTTTTAAGTACAGCAATGGACAGGCCAAGATCACGGTCAAAATTTTCTTTCTTACATGCCTCATTGGCCAGTCTATCAGCACGGTCATGATACCTAATTCCAACATGGGACGGAATCCACAGAAATTCAATTCGAAAGTTGTTCTCATTGGCAATTATCACATTTATTTTAATATCACTTACAACTTTAGACATAAAACCAGACGGACTGTTTATTGATTTCAAAACACTTTCAGAGTCACAGAATATCACCCCACTTCCATTTTTTTTAAAGTAGTCTGTGGCTAAGTAGATTCCCATTAGCTCAGCCTTTGTTCAGCCTTTGCCTGTTTGGCATTATCATCTTTTTTTTTTTATTACAAATGCACAACCTGTTCTACCTGTGTTTGTCTGCACAGAACCATCAGTAAGAGCATAACATTCACTTGATTTAATACTCTCTATGTAACTGTTAATAGTTTCTAATGTAATACATCTCACCACATTGGTGTTTAACATTTGCGTACTACTAACAGGAGCGTAATTAATAGGAACTGATATATCCAGCCAAGGAGGAATGTCATTAATGGGTTCGTCTCGGGCGATTGGTACGTTCAATTTCAAGAGATCTGCAACACTTTTATGAAGCCAAGCGCCAAAGAGAGTCTATTGTGGAAGGTTATCGAGATAGTCGGGATTATTTAAATAGAACAGCAACTCAGTTTGAACTGTAGTTTGGGGACCATTGTTCTTCAAAGGTTTGACACAAAACATGGTATCAAGTAGAGCTATCCTCTCAGATAGAGAGGGCAGCCTGAGCTCTTTCCTCATGTTTACAATTCTGGTTGATTTTGGGCATCCTAGAATGATGCACATGGCTTCATTTTGTACTAAGTCAAGGCTGTTTAGTTGTTTAGAGGGATTGGTTACAAGATGGAGAGCATGATAGTCAACTACAGATCGAATGAAGCGAAGATAGAATGTACGAACATAGGTGATGTTAATTCCATAGCTCTTTCCAACAA
The DNA here is from genome assembly GCF_018991925.1 of Homarus americanus. Lineage (NCBI taxonomy): Eukaryota > Metazoa > Arthropoda > Malacostraca > Decapoda > Nephropidae > Homarus > Homarus americanus. The sequence goes on from NW_024711292.1 coordinate 15,878,683, forward strand.
GGGTTCTGAGAGGTTTAATGGGCTGCAATCGTTTGGCACGAAGGTTGCCGACGAAGTTCGCATCATTCACACACATTAATTTCAAGATATTTATAAGAGCAATTTAGTTCCAAGGGCATGCTGTTCATGTTAAAGTTAAGAGGCAGGGTGAGCAGAATGAGGATTGAGGACCCTCGTCTTGTCAACATATATTATGAGACCACATTTCACAGTCCTCTGAGCAAATACATCTAGCAAGGCTTAGAGCCTGGTTTGGTCTGTGTCATAATGCAGATATCATCAGCATAACATATTACAGTTCCATTCTGCTGAAATGGAATGCCAGCAATAAGCTTGAGCATCAGTATATTAAAGAGCATACGACTTAACACTCCTCCCTGAGGCATGCCAAGATCAAATGCTCGCATTCTGGCACTTTTGACTCTCCTAAACAGAACACTGGCATTCCTGTTGGACAGATAACCCTTTATCCATGTCAGGAGGTTACCTTGGATGCCAAAATTAGCTAGCTGCCCAATTATGATGACTCTATTAGCCACACCAAAGGCTGATTTAAGTCTATGAAGGCTGTTTGTGTAACATGTCAGCATATTCTGTGGGGCTGTGATGAAGTTGGGCTGGGGTGGGTGACTTGGTAATGGCTCTAATTTTGTTCCACACTTCTGCTAGAGTGGTTGTTCTATTAATCCCCTGTAAGAATTGTTCCCAATGGGTGTTTCTCACCTGGCCTTTGGGTTCACGAAATGCTCTGTTAGCTTTGAGGAATGCCAGAATCACTAGTTTTGTTTTGCTTATAAGTGTTGGCAAGCTGTTCTACTTTCTCTCCTTCTTTGATGAGGATTTTTTTTTTTTACGGGGATTAGCCCACCCGGGCACAGGTCACTGACCCACATCAGGGCCTGGGGGGGCGAAAATGTAATGGGTCATGTGTCCACAGAGGTGGCTTAGTGCTGCCCCCCCCCCCTCCCCCCCTTCCTCCTTGACATAACCCAGGTAGTATAGTATGTGGAAATGACATTTACAAGATCACAGCAAAATTCATCCACTGACCCAGTTGTATATCCGGCATTCCATCTGTGGATGTAGGCCTTGAAGTGCAGTTTAAGATTATCTGGGATGTTAATTCTGAGTTTAGGATGGGGTTCACACTTGACATCTGCAACAGTGTATTCAGTATGTATTGCATAATGATCACTGACTAGGTGGTCTGAGATGACCTTAGCCTTGCCATTACTATCTACTAGGTTATACCCAATCACATAATCAAGTCTGCCCCCCATCAGATGTGTCACTTTGTGTGTGTCATATACAGTGATATTATGATTATTGATGTAATTCCCGAACACCCTTCCATAAGAGTTACACTGGACATCACCGAGGACAGTGTGACATGAATTAAAGTCACCCATACACAACATAGCATTGTTACCTGATGGCTTTGGTAACACGTCCGCTCGCAGCTCATTACACCGAACATAGATGTTATACAGCGAAAATTGACTGTTTGCTGTCGTTACTGTAAATTGTTTATAGTGAATACTTTCATCATTGTGAGTTTTGATCCATTTACAGACCAGACCATTCTTTACATAAGTGAACAGGCCACTTCCTGTTCCACTATTGCTTGCCGTAAGCCCTGCTGTCCTGGGTGCAGCTTTCTTCTGGGTGCTGGACGTGTAAGGTTCTTGTAATAGGGTGTGTCATACGGAGGCGATTTTTTTTTTTTTTGAGTTTGAAAAATCGGCCCATGGTATTAATGATGTAGTTCTATGTGCAGAATCATGTGATATCTTCAGATTTGAAAAGTTTTCATTTTTGCTAGGTAAATTTTAACTTGAAATCTTATGAAAATTCAGTATTCCCACCCTTTTACCAACACCACTAAATAGCTTATTTAAAGTAAAGTAAATGTATCAGGTTAATTTATTAGGATGAAAATGATCCAGAATAGTGAAACGAATGATCTTGACACATTTATTAAATTTAATATTCCTTTAGAAAACAAAATCATCAAATACAAAAACCGGTTTTACTACTACGACCCGGTGTTGCTGCACACCATAGAGAACATGTCTTTCTTGCTTCTGTTTCTACTCATCACCTCCCTGCTGACCACCTGAGCTCGGATGTAGCCTTCCCTCCTCTCCTGGCTGTACACGTGACTGCTGGCCTCGCTCACTTGCTGTACACAACGCTCTATACTCTGGGTGTGCGAGGGCCAGGCAGGGACATGCATGGGGTTGTCCAGGAAAGCTCTGACTTGAACATTGGTGAGGCTGCAGGTAAGAGGGGGCTCACTGCCAGCCTGGATGTTATCCAGATCTATGAGATCAGTGAGGGTCTTGGCACCTAGATTGACTTCAGGAGTCTTCCTGACCCTGAAGGAATCGTCACCAACTGATTCGTCATGCCCAGATCCTCTCATAAGTCTCATATCCAAGATCTTTTTGACTGCCACTCTTCTCTCCTCCTCATCCTTACTGCAGAGCATTGTCTGCAGAACTGCCTCGGATGAGCATACCAGGAAGATCTCCTCACAGTCTGCTCCACAATCTGAACAACCTTCCTTGGCTGACTCTCAGGAGCTCAAGCTGAAAGAGACATGCCTCGGACCTTCGGAGAACGATGACTTGACCTTGGTGTTGAACCAATTTGGCAAGTAGACACTCACGATGAATTGGACAATAAGTCTCAGGTTGTGAAGCTGGTTCCCTTTCAGTTTATGATGAGCGACCCAAATTCTGCAGAACCTGAGAGCCGTTGTGAGCCACCTAGAATGTGAGACTGGACCTATCTGCAGGTAAGCAAGTCTATCAGGCATGACCCCAGTTTTGATGGCACTGCAAATCATGTAACCATAGTACTGGTCAGTACTCAGGTCGTCAATGACAGTATGTGCAAGCTCAACGAGTGGAGGGCCAACTGTGATTTTTTCAAAGCTCGGATTTATTTCTAACTCAGTGGCAGAGTCCAGCATCTTGCCAAGAGGACCAGACCATCTGTTGTTTGAAAGAGTCTTGCCATCCAGCTCCTGGATCAGATGTCTGAGTGGCAACTCGTTGGTGTGGAGGTCACAAAAATCCAGACCAGCTTCCTCCCAATCTTCCGCTCTATCCACTGTATGACCCCCCCTTGCCACCCTGTGTTCGTGTTGGTGCTGTCCCCTCCAATGGCCTGCAGGGTCTGGTCTACGTTCCTCTCTCTGAGCCAGTTCACAATGTTATCTGCCACTATCTCAGCTGGTTTCCTGATGTCATCTTTCTCTGGAGTGAAATGCCACAAATACTTCCCTCCTGGTTCACTGCAGCAGGAGTAGTGTTCCTCCTTCACCATGGCAGGGAACAACTTGTCAGAATCTCCAACTTTCATGAACACTTTAGTGTCATCCCTTCTCCCATCAAAGAACAAACAATTGATTCCATTTTCTCTTATCCCCTTATCAAACTCCTCTTCTAGGTTACTGACAAGTTTCTCCTGAGCTCTCCTTACTTTGTTATGATCTATCACCAGGTGAACATCATCAGGTGTTATCAAACCACCGTCAATCCAGGCAGCTGTTGCTATCTCTGCAGTTTCTCTGAGACCAGTGTGGTGTCGCATGCTGGCCAGAGCTATGCTCGGGATATCTTTCCTATTTCGAATCTTATGCCTGGAAGGTTTGGGATCATTATTTTCTGGGTTAGGGACAAAGTCACCATTCTCCTGGTCAGCACTCGGATCAGCCATGGGGAAGTCATTAAACTCTGAATCAGCTTGACTCCAATCATCGGCCTTTTTACCTCACCCTGGGCCTTCTCAAGTCTCTTTTCCTCGGCAACTCTTTCCTCTTTTCTGTCCCTCTGTGGCAGCCTCCCGTCTCTTTTGGACCGGAATATCTTGGCTAGAAATCATGAGAGCCCCTATACTGCCAGTCTTCTCTCTCTGTGCTTTGACAAATGCCAGTTTGATCACAGGAATCTTCAGTTCACGCTTGCAAATACAGGAGATGTGGGCCTCGGATTTACAGTCACGATCGCATCCAAACTCAGGACAGAGAACAATTGGGCACTTGCAAGTAATTATGTCAAATAAGTGGTCCAGTTGCTTGGCAAAGCTGCCCTTAACTGCAAGTTTTCCTCTCCCAAGAGAGATATCTCTTGCCTTTTCCCAACTGGCTAGCAGTCTCTCACTAATCTTCTTCTGACTTGTTATGACTGGAGGCTTGAACTGAGCGTTAGCCAGAGTGTACTGTGCCAAGACAGCTTTGGTCATATCACTGGCAATGTCTTTGTTTGTGTAAGTTCTTTGGTTCTTTTCACTGATTTGCCTGATTAAAACACCGTATCTCAAAGCATCTCTCAATGTAGGCAACTCCGACTTCAGGAGCTCTCTCCCAGACCCAAGATAGTGACTGAGATGGCTGGATTTTTGGTTCCTCGTCCTGACACAAGCAGCCATCGCAAATATTATCAACTTATAAATGCATCAGAATCTGAAACAGAAAAAAAATATTGTTAGTTGGGTTGTTAAAGAATGAAGTCAGAAAGCAATGTTCACTATTTAATTGTAATGCACTAATGCAGCTGTACGTTAGATTTTCGATAAATTTCACGCTAAAATTTACCTAGCAAATGGTTGCAAAATATTGAAACTGAAATTATTTTCTGTTTATATACACTAAAATCTACCAAAAAAGTGATGGGCCATTAGTTTTAGCTGATCTTCCCTCCTATGACACACCCTATTCTTGTAAGCCAATTACATCAAAAACTTTAACAAACCATTGTAGGTCATTAATTCTGCGGTTAACACTCCGGATGCTCCATGAAATGAACCTAAGCGTTCGTGTTACTCGTTCCACCTTGAATTGAGTAGAAAGAGTTGTGCGCTGGCTTCATGGATCAACCTGACCAATATGTTAACCCTTTCAAATTCATCACCCCTGGACTTCTTGATAATGTGTCTCACAGCCCTTATTCCAGTTGGATTTTTATACCCAGATTCCTTCATTAGTCCCGCGAGTTTCTCCTCCGAAAATGATGGAAGAAGGACAAGGTTATTTACAGTTTTCAGACCTGGGGTTATCAAAGAGACCACACTGGTAGTCTGGGGCTCATTCTCCCCATTCATGCTTCCATCACTATCGGTCTCACTCTGGATACTCACCCTCAAGTCAGCCCTTGTATCATGGGCCTCACTCCCCTCACTCATACTCCCATCATTATGGACCTCACTCATATTAACATCATTATGAGCCTCACTCATACCCCCATCATTATGGACCTCACTCATATTCACATCATTATGAGCCTCACTCATAGTCCCATCATTATGGACCTCACTCATATTAACATCATTATGAGCCTCACTCATACTCCCATCATTATGGACCTCACTCATATTCACATCATTATGAGCCTCACTCATACTCCCATCATTATGGACCTCACTCATATTAACATCATTATGAGCCTCACTCATACTAATATCATTATGGACCGCACTTATATTCACAGCATTATGAGCCTCATTCATACTCCCATCATTATGGACTTCACTTATATTAACATCATTATGAGCCTCACTCATACTCACATCAGGCAGGTTTTCTACATCATGAGAGGTGGCACCAACTGCTTCAGAAGCTCCACTGACAATATCACTGCCATTGTTCACTGGTGCACTTATTTGGCAGGTTTTAACCTGCCCTGCATTGGCTAGCGAAAGAAACTCACTGTGGCTGTTGACTTCAGGTGGTGGAGGTGACCCGGCCGCCTTGGAATCACTGAGTGTGGCCGCTGTTGTGGTGGGCGGAGGTGGCCTCAGCCTACCAGGGCAACCGGGTGCCAGGCCGTCACACCCTCCTTCCTGCACCTGGGACACTGCCTCCCAGTGGGGGTAGGGGGGCTGCTCTCCCCCCTCCCGAGAGGCAGCTTCCTTGGTGGGGCATCTCCTCGTGCTATGCATTCCTGTGCAGATACCGCAGGTGGCTGGCTTGTGATAGTATTTCTTCACATGATTGACCCCGAAGCAGTTGTAGCACACCACAGGGGGAGGAGTCCACCGGCTGATATTACTACGGGTACCATACTCGCTGAAGAAGTAATGTTGCTTAGGTGGTGGTTCCCTCCTGTTCCAAACAATGATGATCCTACTAAGTGGTGCATCGTCATTATAAACTCTTCTTGCTCTGTGGACGCCCGGAAGTGATAGAGCGTCACTGGGGAATACCCTTGGGGAAGTGGGTGACAAAATATTCCTTCATTCTTTTGGGTCGGACAGGTTCATCTCACTTAATGAGGTGTAGTGAGCCGACCTTTCCATCAATGAGGCGTTGGATAGCATCCGTCTCCTCTCGGCCTACATAGACGAAACGATGGGTGCTACCTGGAATGACAACATTCATCGTAGTCGTGCGATATTCCTCATTCAGGGCGCTCAACCACTTAACCTTCACACAATCGGTTGTGTCGCCAGGGAAGGCAAGGCGCGTGTATTTAGCCCGGGGAGCGTTGGGGGGGAGGTGGGGGGTTGCACCCATTGGCTTTACTCTGTTTCCTTCCCTGGGTCCTCTCAGCATCATCTTTCCTCCTTCTGCATTTCTTCTGACGTGTCATAACCTTCTGAAAGCCAACTTCAGTGTCCTCATGACTGTCCTCCTCATCTCCTTCGTTTCCTTCGTCAGGAACATCAGCAGAGTGCCGCCCGGCGTCGACTCCTGCCATGGTTAAATTTAGATTGAATCCATGTCTTACACACTGGGACAGAGAGGTGATAGGTTGGCCAGCGGTGTCCGGGTAACGGGGACTTGTGTGGATGGGCTGAGTTGTTTGCCACCCGGGGGAGGGGGGTGGCAAGGAGCTTTATCAGGCTCGGAATTATACACAGGGAACAGGAATGGTCACTATCACCAACAATCTCTATGATCACACACACAGATGTAAGAATAGAGTCTTGCTAGATCAGTTGTGAGGGAGAGGTGTTCGCACTATGGAGTCGTTAACACGTGTGGTAAGCGCCAGCGTGTGGGGAATATTAGACTTTCTATCCCTGGCCACACGGGTGAGTCCAACCCCAGTGAAGTTCGCCTAGCCTAGAGCGCAGGGACTCATGGGCCTACTACCCACGCCTCACCACAGGTCACTGGATGTACAAGCAGCAAATTTTCAATTATTGCTACTGTCGTGATCCCAATATCCTTTATACCTGTGGAGTGAAACCTACCCCAAGTTATCATCAAATAAAGGAACAAACAGGGAACACAGCAATAATTATCCCCACAAAAACCGACCCAACTGAATGTACTTGAATAAATAAGAATAAGTTGGAGTAAGTGAGTCACAAATGGGAAGATAATTAAGTAATTCAATTTATGTTCTTAAAGGAGTACTGTCTAGCAACCATGGAATTTAAGGGAATAAGTGATTGTATATTAAAATAAGAGTGATGCCGGAAGGGTGAAAATATACCGTTAAGGAGTTAGATCAAATGAATACTACTTAACATTAACTATATTAAACACAGACATTACAATATATACACAGCAATCACAACCAACTGGTTATTTCCTACCAAATAGGAGATTCCTTAACACCAGGATCCCTTCCTAGGCCTAACTTAACGTGCCACTAATTACCAGATACCACAAGGGTATTGTAGATGACTGAACAAGGCACGTTTGTACTGGGCAAGTGTTGAGGCTAGAGTCGGTGTGGACACAGCCTGCCTATACCACGGTTCACTAGAGAGAGAGTCTCTGGCCACACAGAATATGAGTGAGAAGCGTCTTAGCTCACGTGACCCAAGACAATTGCCAAATAGTCTATAACTAATTAATACTACTCTTGGTTTGGCTTAACAGAGTAACACAAATGATGTATATCAATGACATACATAGATATACAATTAACCTAAGTAACTAAGAACAACAATAAGATAATAGTAAAAATAACAAGTTATTAATAGCTTGTGTGGAGTGGAGGCGTAAACAGATACCACATGACATGCTTGTTCCTAAGAGTTACAGGCACGTGACACCTCCCCCCAAAATGTGAACTTACAACTAACTGGAAGCGAAAATGGAGTGCCAGAGAGGTCAAGACCAGAAGAGGGCAGCTAAAGCATGAACTTGGCATGCTTCCCTGTTGGGCGCTGTAAACGCTTCTGCGCTTCACCTTGTACAAGGATGTAGAGGGGTGCCCAATAAATGAAAAAAAAAAATAATAACATTAGTTTGCCACAAGGGCATGATCACTCACACATCTCAGTTCACTTAGACTACAATTAGTAGATGTGATTATAAAGGAAGTCATCCTACTGAAGGGCCAATTTCTTCTTCAGAAAAAATTAAGTGTGGGAACCCTAGTCAAAGCAGTCAAGGTACGCAGGCAGCAGAGTGGGGCTTTTAAAGGGACCTTGATTCTAAAGCCCTCTTACCAAGACACAGATTAGAACCAATTACCACCGTAATAATAAAGATCAATATTTTTATTTTTATTAAGCCAACGATTAGAATTATATCACATTGTAAACTGATGGGCTTTAAGGCTTGGTAGATCTGTACAGAGTCTGCACACCCATCCCTCCTCCCCAACGGCGAGAGCCATGAGGTTGCAGCGTCACCAGGAAGTCTCTTGACATGCAATTACTGCAGGGCGATGTCGGTTGTATATTGTGCAGGTCTCCGTTTAGGTCGATACAATTGCGGTAAAGCATGAAGGTTGTTCTACATCAACTAGCGATTCCGAAGAAGTGTGTCGAAGAGATGGCAACGAGTAGACCTAATGTTCGAGGAGAGGAGGAAAAACGGGAACGATTCGAGCGCAGGAACGACGTAATAGTTTTTGGAGTCCCGGAGAGCCAGTTGAGGAAAGCTGATAGTAGGAAAACACACAATTAGTTGCATTTTGAGAATATTTGCACAGAGGCTTTGAATATGTCAGCCCCCCCTCAGGATATGAGGAGGCTCGGTCAAAGGCAGTGTAACACAGGTAAAACTCGTATAGAAGATATAGGTAGAATATTTATAGTTGCAGGATGTAAAGTGAGGAGGTTTGGTAGCATGGCCGGTTAGTTATTTAAGAACATAAGAACATAAGAAAATAAGGAGTCTGCAATAGGCCGGTTGTCCTGTGCAAGGCAGCTCCTGTCGAGAGTTACTGCCACTCTCTATTATCCATGAATCTATTTAGCCTCCTCTTAAGTCTTTCCAGCATTCCAGCACTTACTACAAAGTTGCTAAGCTTGTTCCACTCGTCCACCACCCTATTTGTGAACCAGTTCCTTCCTATCTCAGTCCTAAACCTAAACTCATCCAGCTTAAATCCGTTGCTACGAGTCTTATCCTGCTCGGATATTATAAGAACTTTGTCTATATCTCCTTTATTGATTCCTTTCACCCACTTTAATACTTTTATCATATCTCCCCACACTCTTCGTCTTTCTATGGAATGCAAATTTAGTTTCTTTAATCTATCTTGATATGGAAGGTTTCTAAGTCCCGGTATCATTTTCGTCATTCTTCGCTGCACCGACTCCAGTGAATTGATATCCATTCTATAATAAGGGCACCAGAACTGAACAGCATAATCGAGGTGCGGCCTGACTAGCGCAAGATATAGTTGCAATATGGCCTCCGCACTCTTATTACTTACACTTCTAGATATAAAACCTAATACTTTGTTTGCCTTACTTCGAACATGAATGCACTCTTTTCTAGGCCGTAGGTCCGGGCTTACATGTACCCCTAAGTCTCTTTCACAAGTCGACTTCTCTAGGTTGATGTTGTTAAGGCTGTAAACAGTGACAGTTTTTGTTCTTCCAATTAAGTACGCTGCACTTGCTGGTGCTAAATATCATTTGTCATTTTCTGACCACTTTTGCAGATTATTTAAATCCTCCTGTAGTGCATTTGCATCCTGCCCTGAATTAATCTGCCGCCCTATTTTGGTGTCATCCGCAAACTTGCTTATGTCACTGCTGATCCCAGTATCTAGATCGTTTATTTGGATTATGAACAAGAGTGGGCCCAGTACTGACCCCTGGGGAACCACACTGGTTACACAGCCCCACTCATATTTAACACCATCTACGCTGACCCTGTGTGTTCTATCGGTGAGCCAGGATTTTATCCAATTTAAACCTCGATTCCATGAGCCTCAACTTTTCTCAGAAGCCTCTGATGCGGTACTCTGTCAAACGCTTTGCTAAAGTCTAAGTAAATAACATCAAAATTGTTGTCATTATCTACTACCTCGAAGACTTTCCAAAAAATCGTCAGCAGATTTGTCAGAAAAGATTTTCCCTTTGTAAATCCATGTTGAGAGTCGTAGATTAATTTGTTTTTCTCTTAATGCGATCGGATGCTATTTGCTATAATTGATTCAAGAAATTTTCCCACTACTGACGTCAAACTAATCAGCCGGTAATTTGACGCTGATGCTCTGTCTCCCTTTTTTAATATGGGTATTACATTTGCTTGTTTCCACAATTCTGGCAAAACTCCCGTGTCTAATGATTTTGTAAATAAATTTACGAGGGATCCGCTAATCTGTTCCTTAAACTCTTTCAAAACTCAAGGGAAAATTTCATCCGGCCCTGGGGATTTTGTCTTCTTCAATTTATTTATCTTCTTAAGAACATCTACTTTTCTGATAGTGATATTCTCTAATTTAAACTTGGTATTATATTCTTAGGGGAAATCTTTCTAAATGCCACTTTCAATACAACTATTTATTAATTAATTGAATGGCATGGACACGTTAATAGAACATTGTATTTACGTTACTAGACACTGACTCACGGACACAAACATGAAATGGATACACTTCCCACCGTAAGTAACTCACCCTATGCATCGCTCTGACAATGACCCACGTGTGACCTGAGGGAGGCCCAGCAGGTGCTGTTGAAGGGCGTGCTGGACTGTGTCTCCTGTGGGAGACTCTGCTAGCTGGAGACGTGGTGCTGGGGAGGGAAGTCTCCCTCCCGACCTCGACTAGTGTCGAGCGTGGCTCCGTCTTCTGTCGGTAGTGATGTGAAAGTAAAAGCCCCGTGGACGGAGCTCCAGGGTCTTTATATTGGAGGAGATCCGGCAGATGACCTCTCCTAATTAACACTAAACTGGTTAGATCTGGACAGCTGTGTTTGCCCAAGTGCGTGGTCATGTCGCCGTTCGATAATGCTTCCTAATTATTACCACCCGGGAGTGTCTTGGCTAGGTGTGGTTTCCTTAACACGGTCATAACGCCAGGTTAACTCAGATACCTAGTGGCCGTGCCCTCTCCCGGGTCAGGTCTTAATCTCACTGTAGGATGTATCAACTTACGTGGGTGTACACCTGCTCATCTACTTACTGTTATATGTGTTGTCTTTCTGTGTGATGTAAGCTATGGTCTGATAAACAATCATTATAGCAGGAGGACAAGCCTCTCCTCCTCAGGATCACACTAATGAGTGAGGATAAGAAATGGGAAGTTATTCGGTAGGCAAAAAAATTAGCAAGGAATGAGGCATTTCGGAATATATTTATTCACCCAGATCGCACGATAATGCAGAGAGAACAGCAGTGAAAACTCCTGCAAGGCTTGAAGCAGAGGAGGAACAGGGACGGGTGTACATGGGTTATATCCAGGGGAAGGGCGCCAGCACAGAGCCAGGCGGCAGCAGTACACTTCCCACCCGCTCTCCCTCCCACCCAGGAGGAAAAGTGCGACATGTAAACAATGACATCTATGACCACACCCCGCAAAATACAATGCAATTAGCAAATGCTGCAGTTGCTGAGAATGGAGGAGGTCGGAGTCACTCCCAAAACCAGAGACGTTACAGAGAGGAGTTTGAACCACTACTGAAGGTACATCAACCCTATATAGTAGGTGATGTAGGAACTGTTGTAAGAACAGGAGAATCGACCCAGAGGAATGTGAGTTCAGTATTGACGGATATGATTTATTTACAAACCTTTCTCAAGAAACTTGCAAGATGGGTGTGGTTATCAATGCTAGGCAAGACCTTGGTGCCAGCCGGGTAAGGATACAGGGTGAGGATGTTTTTGAAGATTCCAAATGGTGTAAAATTAAATTAAAGGGAGGAGACTTACTTATTGTCAGGTGTATCTACAGATCCCCAAACTGTAGCCGACTAAACCAAAGGAACTTAAGAACCTTAATAGACAATGCAACGATGCTCAAGTCTTACCACCTCCTTATCATTGGGAATTTTAACTATGGCGACATCGAGTGGTGAAATGAGTCCAAGCCAAACTACTTCAATAACCCCGCTACTCTTTTTGTAGAAACTATGAAAGTTAATTTTCTGTTCCAACATGTTAAGGACCCGACGCATTACAGAGGGGAGCAAACACCCAAGCCACTGGACCTCATCATAACAAACGAGGAAAGTAAAGTGGCCAAGCTAGATCACCTAGCCCCCGTTGGAACCAGCCACCATGTAATGTTGTCCTTCAGATTTAAATGTTACTTGGTTCACGACAAAACCAGGCCAAGGTGCAAATATTACAATGGAAATTACTTCGGGATGAGGGAGGAGATTAGGGGTATCCACTGGCCTGACTCACTAACGTATAAGAATGCAGACACTACGCTGAATATCATAGCCAGTAGAGTGAACCATTTGATCGAGAAATATATTACCAAGACCAAGCCCAGTGCCTCTAGGAATTCAAGATACCACTACACATGAATCATGCGGCGATCGACAAAGTTAAGAAGCAAACTAAGAAATTCAAGGAGTGGGTGAGGTCAAACGATGAGCAGTACAGGAAGATGTAAGCAAGACCCAGGATTCAAACAAAGTTTGAGTGTAGAAGGGCTGAAAAAGGAGTTCCAGAGGCTAGTTGCAAGAGAGGTCATTTCAAACCCAAAGGCGTTTTCTATGCAAAGTCGAAATTAAAACGCGAGTAGGAGTATCGGATCTGAGGCTTTAAGATGGTAGTTACGCAGACTCTGGCCAGAACAAAGCAGAGGCATTGAACAGCTTCTTTTTCTCAGTACTTACAATAGAGGATGCGAACAATCTTCCTGCGTTTGAGGACAGGCAGTTCGACACAGCGCCGACCCACAATGTGTTCACAGAAGAGGATATAAGAAATAAATTGTCAGAGCTTAAGGTTCATAAGAGTCCCGGCCCTGACATGGTGCAACCCAGAGTGCTAAGAGAGTTGTGCAACGAGCTTGCTGAGCCCCTGAAGATCCTGTTTTGTAAATGCCTGGATGAGCAAAAGGTCCCCAGTGATTGGAAAATGGCTTATGTGGGTCTTATCTTCAAGAAGGGCGATCGTCACTCCAGGAATAACTATAGATGAGTCAGCTTGACCAGCATAGTATGTAAAGTACTTGAAAGTATTATAAAAGATGCCATGGTGGAACATCTACTACGAAACAACCTTGTAAAGGATTACCAACACGGTTTTATGTCGGGACGCTCCTGCTTAACACAATTACTCAAGGTACTGGATGTTTGGACCCAAATTCTGAAACAGGGTGGTAATATCGACATTATATACCTAGATTTTGCCAAGGCTTTCGACAACGCACCCCTTAAAGGCTGAAAATTAAACTGGAAGGGTCCGGGAATCGGGGAAGTGTCCAAGGGTGGATAGGAGACTTTCTCCATGATCTCAAGCAGTGTGTGGTGATTACTGGCACGAAATTGTCATGTGAATCCGTGACAAGCGGGTACCACAGTGCAGTGTATTGGGTCAATTGTTGTTTGTTTGCTTCATAAATGACATATCACAAGCTGCACATTCCTCCATACAAATATTTGCGGATGATGCCAAGTTATTTCGGGAAATTAAGAACCAAACAGACTGTGTGGAGCTGCAGAAGGACCTCTGTGAGCTTCAAGAATGGTCGAAGAAGTGGCTGCTGAGATTCAATTTCACAAAGTGTAAGAGGCTGCATCTGGGAATTACCAACGGTAGGGAGGCGTATCATATGTCCCAACGGAACGAAGAAACTGCATCAATTGAGACTGAATGTGAAAAGGACCGAGGTGTGTATGGTGACAATGAACTGAAGTTCTCGGGCCATTGTGAGAAGAAGGTGAATCAGGCAGGTAAATTATTAGGACTGGAGTACTGTCAAACCCGTCTGGTCCCCGAGATATGCTAGGGACTGTCAGTTGATTGAAAGTGTCCAAAGGAGGGCCACCAGGCTGGTGCCAGCACTGCGACACCTCAGCTACCCTGAGAGATTAGAGCGCCTGCAATTGCCTAGCATATACTACAGACGGGCAAGGGGGGACCTAATTGAGGGTTATAAACATCTCAAAGGGCACTAGTCAGTCTAGTGTCCTTACCTGGAGCTGGCAGACGCTCGCCCCACAAGAGGTCGCAGCTCAGTGTTGAAGAAGCTGCAAGTCCAGAAAACTGTGAGGGGTAACTTTTTCGGAGTGAGAGTTGTGAACTCTTGGAACAATCTGCCAGTGAGTGTTGTGACGGCACCGAGTGTGAGCTCTTTCAAGACCAGACTTGACAGGCACTGGAGCAAGTTCAGATAGATTCAGGAGCCAGTGCATACCCAGTACTTGCCAACAGTGCGTAACAAAGACGTGACCGATCGCCCAAGCGGCTAGCGAGCTGATCAGTGGTGAAGAGGATAAAAGTAAAAAAAAGAAAAAGTAAAATAGACCACTCCTGAGGCTGAAGAAGATCTTTCTGTAGCTCTTCACAGTCTGTTTGGTTCTTAATTTTCATGAACAATTTAGCATCATCCGCGATCATTTGATTGAAGGAGTATATAGCTTCTGGTATTACGTTTAAGAAAAAAAGAAATAACCACCACACACTGTTTGCAATCATGGAAAAAAAATCTCCGATCCACACTTGGATGCTCCCCCTAAAACCGTATCCTTCCAGTTTTATTTCAGCTTTTCATGTGGTAGGCCATCCAAATCCTTGGCAAAGTCTATAACAGATAAATATTATCAATATTGTAGCCACGCTTCAGGATGTATCCATACACTCAGCATTTTGAGAAATTGCGTCAAGCAGGTGCGTCCAGGCATAAAACCATGTTGGCATTCATTGGACAGTCAGTTTGCCCATTTCTTGAACTAAAAAAGATGTCTGTCCATTTCATGTGCTCGACAATTACACAAACGGGGAGTAACACACACACACACACACATACATATATATATATATATATATATATATATATATATATATATATATATATATATATATATATATATATATATATATATATATATATATATATATATATATATATATGTAATATTCAGAAATTTCAGTGTAATTTCAAACGCCACGCCATTGGAGAGACTGAGTTCAAGGTCGTCTGAGGGAAGACCGAGCTCTCGCACGTAGCGAGAGTTTGTGGAACTAGGCCTATATGATATTAAATGTAATTTGCCGAATTAATAATGATGCGATTCATGAAGTTAAGGGATTATTATTGAATTTGAAATTATTATAGATCGTTTATCAGTCTGAATAGTGTTACGGGTGTCCCAAGAAAGTTATTAGTTAGGCGGAAAATATGTCAAGTAGGCCTAAGCTAACGCCTTGAGAGGACACGAGGCTGGCTGTTTCTCAGTCGGCCGAAAGCGATCGGACAGACAGGACGTCCCTGCTCGTCCGTCCACAAACACTCACGTGTTCTAGTCACCTGTGTTGCGCTATTGCAGTATAACAAGTAAGTCTCATTCGATCTCAGACAGGGTTTAGATAGGGCAGTGATAAAGTTATGAAGAGCTAACAGTGAGTTAATTTCAGGGTTTCTGTCAGAACCCACTGTGCTGCTAGAGATTGACTGCCGTTTGAGACTGCCGTTGATGATTGAGGATTGGCGATTGTCTCCGTTGGACAGATCAGTGTAGGCTTGTCACTGGTTAGCTGGGTAGCAAAGGATCTCTTGAGTGAACCTAGCCATCTGGGTGTCCAGCTAACGACGTGACGATCGTTTGGGGTCATCAGCTCTCCTCTACCTCGGCTCACAATATCACATATCTCATGCAGCTTAGTGAAACCTTTTTGCTAACGGGAAGCTAAAGCTTCTCTCAACTGTACAAGGTCTGATTGGCTCACTCCCTTCCGTTTCATGGATGTACTGGGGGTAAAGTGAAGCCAGCTGAGTAATACAGGGTCGCACACTGGGACCAAGAGTCCAGTGTAGCTAGAGGTACATTTTCCAAGGTGGAGAAAGGCTGATTTGGGCCTGAAACTACGAGTGCCTGTTGGTTGTGCCTTAAACGACTACGGAGTGCAGGTGGAATCTGTGTGTGTGTTAGGTTAGGAAGCATGGTTCACGGGCATTGGTGGACTCAGTAACTTCTTAATAATAGTGACAATATTTTTGTGTGTAGTTAATACTATTTTTTCAGTTACTAATGTAGGCTGTGTGCATTTAATATTTCCTTATAATTTCAATCTCAGGTATAACCCTTGTTCCCCAGAGTAGTGTTTAAGTTAGGTTAAGAGGTGTGTATCTGTTGGGGTAATATAATTTTGCTGAGTGCCCTGCAGGCCTACTCAGGGTGGAGTTAATAAGTTCTATTTTTTAATACCATTTTCTCAGTGCTGGATATCATTTTGTTGAGTGCCCTTAAGGCCTATTCATTGTAGAGTTATTGATTTCCTATTTTTTTTATAAAATCTTCTCAGTGATTGATATTATTTTGTTGAAAGCCCTTAAGGCCTGTTTCATGTGTACAAGCAACATTTCTTAATACTTTAAATTTATTGTTGTCTAATGAGGCATTGTCTGAATTTCTAATATTTTCAATATCATGTATGACCTTTATTCCCCAGAGTAGTGTTTTAAGTTCAGGTTAAGAGGTGCGCATATTGGTGTACCATTATTTGATTGTGTCTGTAGTGTTGGAGGGAATATAAATGTCTAAATTTTACAGTGTGTCTCATTCATCCCAGTCACAGACGCTATCCTTCCATGGGTCACGGACAATTCATTTTGTTTAGTAAATTTAAGTGTTCTTGTGCTGGTTCGGGATTTCTCTCAAAGGGGCGCTTCCACTGCAATTACCATCTAATAATCTTTAATAAACCCCAAGTCTAGTGAGAAATTAAAGTCCAGTAATTCCGACCGGTTACATATATATATATGTGTGTGTGTGTGTGTGTGTAGCCTGTCGGAAAAATCTCACTCTTAATTATTGGGGTTTTTTGAGTTGTAGTGGATGGTAATGCAGTGGAAGCGCCCCTCAGAGAAAATTCCGAACCAGCACAAACACAATTAAATAAAAGTATTCTCCGTGACCATGGGAAGCTACCACCTGTGATTGGGGTTAATGAGACGCACTGTAAACATAAGAAGAGAACATATGAATGGAGGAAACTGCAGCAGGCCTATTGACCCATACTGGGCAATCCCGTTTATACCCAACCCCTATTGCTCATATAAGCATCCAACCTATGTTTGAAGCTATTCAGCGTATTCGAGTTAATGATGATAATTGGTAACTTGTTCCACTCATCCACTACTCTGTTTCCAAACCAGTGTTTACCAATTTCACGCCGAAATCTAAATTTGTCTAATTCAAAACCATTGTTACAAGTTCGCTCCTGGTTGGATAGTTTGAGTACCTTTGTAATGTCCCCTTTGAGTAACCATGACTTCCATTTATACACCTCTATCATGTCGCCCCTCACTCTACGTCTCTCGAGGGAGTGCAAATTAAGATGCTTTAACCTGCCTCTGTACTCAAGGTTTCTAATGCCCGGGATTAGTCTTATCATTCTCCTCTGGATTCTTTCCAAGGATTCTATATCCATTCTGTAATACGGTGACCAGAACTGAACTGCGTAATCCAGGTGAGGTCTCACAAGCACTAGATATAATTTTAAGATGACCTCGCTAGTCTTGTAACTAACACTCCTTTGTATGAACCCAAGTACTTTATTAGCCTTGTTGCGAGCAAAAACACATTGCTTACTTGGCTTAAGATTCCTACTTATCATTACTCCTAAATCTCTCTCGCAGTCGGATTCCACAATGGCATCGTTGTTCATCTGGTAACTGGTTCCCTGATTACATCTCCTATACTGAGTACTTTACATTTGTCCACATTGAATTTCATCTGCCATTTTTCCGACCATTCGAAAAATTTGTTTAGATCTTCCTGTAGTTTTGCAGAGTCCTCGTCAGATTTAGTTACACGTCCTATTTTAGTGTCATCAGCAAATTTGCTTATGTTGCTGTCTATGCCGATATCTATGTCGTTTAAGTATATGATAAATAATAATGGTCCAAGTACTGAGCCTTGGGGAACTCCACTAGTGACGTTGCTCCAATGCGATTTAGTGCCGTTTATGCTCACTCGCTGTTTCCTGTCCCGTAACCACGCCCTAATCCATTTGAGAATATTACCTTTGATGCCATGCGCTTCTACCTTTCTAATTAGTCTTTCGTGGGGGACTCTGTCGAAGGCTTTGCTAAAGTCGAGATATACCACATCATAATTGTGCCCCTCGTCCACCGATTCGAAAACTGATGAAAAGAATGTTAATAGATTAGTTAGACATGAACACCCGCTTGTGAAGCCATGTTGGGAATCATTGATCAACTTGTGCTTCTCCAGGTGGTTTCGAATAGAGTTTGAAATAATTGATTCTAGTAATTTACCTACTATTGATGTTAGACTGGTTGGGCGGTAGTTAGAGGATAGTGATCTATCCCCTTCTTGAAAATCGGTATTACATTCGCTATCCTCCAGGATTCTGGCATGACACCTGTTTTTAATGACATGTTAAACAACTTTGCTAAGGGCATACTAAGCTCATCCTTACATTCCTTTAATACTCTGGCAAATATCTCACCGGGACCAGGTGACTTATTAGGCTTCAGTTTGTCTATTTGCTTATTAACATCGTTACTAGTCACTACTATCTCGCTTAATTTGTTTTCTTCACTATCTCTGAATAGAGTCGGTGCCTCGGGTATCATATTTAAATTTTCGGTGGTGAAAACTGTTGAAAAATATTTATTCAGATTATTGCTCATTTCTCCGTCGTTATCAGTTAGCTCGCCGGTATCTGAACGTATTGGTCCAATCTTATCTCGTGTTTTAGTTTGATACATTTGGTAGAATCCTTTGGGGTTTGTTTTCGCCTCCCCGGCTATCTTCAGTTCATAGTTCCTCTTGGCTTTTCTTATCTCGGTCTTAACCCTACCGGCCAATACCTTATAATACTCCCGGAGGTAAAATTCGCCTACTTATAGCCTTCCTTTGGCCAATAATGTTCTATAAATAATTATTTATCCATTTAGGGTCATAGTTGTCTGATCTGAGTTTTTTGTATGGTATGTTCTGCCTTTGTGCATTAAGTAACCCGTTATTTAAATTGTCGTGGAACTCGGCAATCTCAGATCTCGTTATCAGGTCGGTTTCATCTTGGTTCACATCCAAGCGTGATACCCCCTCTCTCAACTGCCTCTTTAAATTATCAAAGTTTGCCCTTCTGAAATCTGGGACTTTAATGGAATTCCCTTTACGTCTGACCTGAAAATCTAACTGGAATCTAATTTCTTTGTGATCGCTGCTTGCAAGTTCGTTCCCTACCTCGACATTGCTAATGAGGTTTTCTCTGTTCGACAGAACTAAATCGAGTATATTATTACCCCGGGTGGGTTCGGGTATATGTTGACTTAGGAAACAGTCCTGGATCGTTTCGAGGAAATCCTCTGATACTGAGTTACCCATAAGGTCAGTCCAATCTATTTGGCCAAGGTTAAAATCGCCTACTATACAGACTTAGTTGTGTATGGAAGCCCTGCGCATTTCATCCTAGATAAGTCGCTCATTAACTCTATCAAGATTGGGAGGTCTATATATATTACTCCTGTGATTAATTTTTCCCTACCGTCGATTAATTCTATCCAAATTGTTTCTGTATTCCGCTCAGTTTTTATTTCCTTATTTATTTCGCACTTCAGATAATCCCAGACATAGATTGCTAATCCGCCTCCTTTCCTGGACGGCCTATCAGTATGGAACAATTTGTAATCCGCAATTTGGTATTCGACAGGTAACTCACGTGAGTCTAGGTTGATCCATGTTTCAGTGAATGCTATTATATCGATTTTTTCGGTACATACCAAGGCCCTAATATCATCCATTTTGTTTCTCATGCTTCTACTGTTCGCGTAGTAGACATTTAAGTTAGTCGTGTTCTGAGTCCTCCCTTTACCGCGTTTAGGTTTAAATTCCCTGTCTAATTTAGTTTTGTCATCATTCCTAACACTATTTCCCTGTAATCTTTCACTTGGTTTACCCACTACCACTGCAGTCTCCCTCACCCCCGTGCTCTTATGCTCCCCTAGCAGTTTAAAGACTTCGATATCTTTTGAACTGCCCCCTCTAGAGACCCAGCCAGGGTTGCCACCCCCTCCCGAGACAGGTGTACCCCATCCCTAGCATAAAGGTCCCTTCTGCCGTAGAAGTTGTCCCAATTGTCAAACGATGACACTTTCTATTCCTTCCAACACTACAGAGTCAGACACAATCAATAATGGTACACCAACACTACAGTACTTCTTAGCGTGGCTTAAAAACACTATAATGGGAAACAAAAGTTATACATGGTATCAAAAAATATTAAAAAATATTAAATGCATTTCGAGAGGACTACTAAATGCAGCAGTACT
The DNA here is from genome assembly GCF_018991925.1 of Homarus americanus. Lineage (NCBI taxonomy): Eukaryota > Metazoa > Arthropoda > Malacostraca > Decapoda > Nephropidae > Homarus > Homarus americanus. Next base: position 15,899,313 of record NW_024711292.1, read on the forward strand.
ACCTACACCAGAACGAGGAACTCATCTGAAACAATTCCTTCATTATCTTACATCACTTAGTGGCACATAAAACATTTAAAAAAAATATTACTTGCACCAATGAACATTCCTTAAGGGCAACCGACAAAATCACTGAGAAATAGAAATCCCAATTTTAGTCATACTACACAAGACCATGGATCAATCATAGCCTGTCTGGGATGACACACAAAATACTATAATCCTAACTGCCCTAGAACCCGAAGGCTGTAACTACTAACCTGCCAAGGGCAGGCATTTACAAGAAACTGAGAAACTCACTCATGACCCCTCAGGCAGGCGGGTGCTCCGCTGTTTTTTTCATTACTCTCTAGATTTCAAGAGTCATGAATGTTTTTCTCCACCAATACCCGTAACATGCTCCACACATAGGTTCCGAATGCACCCGTACTTTTAAGGTACTAACAGCCTTTCACAACTTTTGGAGAGGAACTCTTATGTCCCACGTGTGCAATGTGTATGATATGGACACAAAGTAGTACCTTAAGCTGTGTATTATTATATTACTCTTATTAATTATGTATAGTAAAGTATTACAGAACATGTATTAATTCTATGTAATATTCCCATTTATTAGGCACCATGTTATGTATATAAATTATCATATTTATACTTTATGTATTCAGCTTGTGAATGCTGGCATCTGTACATGCCAGCGCGCAGTAATACATAGATAGAGTGAAGACTGCCAGTCCTTGTGGTGCGGAAGTGAGCTTCTTGGTCCCTCTGTATATATATCTCCCGTACGAGAATAGAACCTACTTTTAAGATAACAAGTGTTTGTGTATACCTTCAGTAGTATAGAACATTTTGGAGGTATCAAGACGAACACAGACAATCAACCATGAGGAGCATTGATTACACACCTGGACTTGGTTAATTCGATCACATACACCCAATACTGAGGATATGAATGTCTCTATGTACCCACTAGACTCCTGGTCTCAGTGTGTGACCTTTCATTCACTCAGGCTGCACTCAGTTTACTCTCAGTACTCCATAGACAGAAAGAGAGTGACTGTCAGCAGGAGAACCCTGCCCAGTTGAGGGAGGGGTTCTATTTTCCCATTAGTAAGAGTTTTCACTAACTGACTGAAGAGATGTGGTGTTGTATGAACCAAGGTGGGGAGATTTGATGAACCAGAACGACCATCGACCAAGTGCAGACGCTGATCCCACGTAGTTAGTCGTCAAGGACACCAATTCTCCTCGTGCGTGGCCAGCTATACGACCGCTAAACACCCGTTGACCGACTGCTAAACTGACAGACCGACAGACCCAGTGGGTTCTCAAAAACCCTGCAAGAGAACACTCTGTTAGCTATTGTTAACTTCTTCTCCGCCCTATCTAAATACTGTCTGAGATCGAATAAAACTTACTTGCAACACTGATGAAACGTGCGCGCGAAGGGACGAGGCCACATGGTCGTTTTTCTTGGCAGAGACGCATGGACTCCCTCCCCCTGGGACAAACGCCGGCGCGCTACTGAGACAGCCCACCTCGCATCTCCCCAAGGCGTTCGCTTGGCCTAGTGACGTCATCTTTTCGCGTAACTAATAGTTTCTTTGGGACACAAGTAACATATTTAGACTGAGAAACGGTCCACAATAACTTTAAATTCAATAATTGTCCCTTACATTAACGAATCGTGTCGACATTAATTCGATAAAGCAAATTTAGTTTTATGTAGGCCTAGTTGAAAATGCTTCCACCTCGCTTGAGCTTATTTGACTCGCTATGAGGAGTGGGTGTTTCAGCTTGGCCTACTATGCTGCTGCTGTTTCGGCAGATCGGTTATTTTCTTTCTAACGTCTCTAAATATCACACCGAAATTTCTGAATATTATATTATATATACAGTATATATATATATATATATATATATATATATATATATATATATATATATATATATATATATACAATCAACACCGCCAGGATTCGAACCCACGGCCCACGAGCCTATGACTGTGACCCGGGGAACGCTAACCGCTGGACCACCAGGATACTAAAAGCAGTCCTAGACTTTGTTATATTTCACACAAAGCCTGTTCAACGAGCTTATGGCGCCGTGAACCTCTAATGGGGACTACCCGTATCACGTAGGTGGTCAGAGTAACGTTTTACCAAATCCGGGTTTGAAACACGAGGATCCATATATTATTAGCCCAATAAAGCGGACTTCTACATACAATCAACACCTCAACCCGCCAGGATTCAGACCCGGCCACAGGCCTATGGCGGGTTGAGGTGTTGCCATTCAGTCACAGTCACGATATAACTCAAGTTATCCGCGTGCTTTATTGGGCTAATGAAAAATATATATATATATATATATATATATATATATATATATATATATATATATATATATATATATATATATATATACAAATCTATTACATAATAGTCAGGTACCAGATAAGCTGTTAGTTCGGTTTTGCTCTTGCATGCCCTGAAATGGCGTGTGCATTGACGATAGCTGCCTGGCAGGGAATCTGCTAGAAAATAGAATTTTAGACTCATTCCTCCATTTCTCACCATAAAATACATGTAATCTTGTAATCAGTTTTCTTGATTATCTTTGTCAGACTTTTAAAGAAATAGTATTTGAGTGGAAAATTTTTGCATTTATAAGTAAATAAAGATAAAAAGACTATTATTGAAGAATAAATTCAGTTGTGATAAAGTTTAAATTTCGGCAGCCACGTTTGGTCTCTTCTGCCTGACCATCATGCACTTCAAGAGGAAGACCAAGAAGGACTGTGGCATCCTCGACTCTCAGGTAAGTCATTTCCTTTTTCTTTGAATATTTTTCCCAAATCTTATTTTTATATTTTTTTCGTCTTTACACACACACATACCTGTATAGGTAAACATAATTACACTTTTGTCGAAAAAGTTATCAGTGAAACTGCTGCAATACCTACCGATACACGAGGTGTAGAGTACAGTAATAAAATTATTTATAGTATGGAGAAGTTGGGAGCACGTAAGAAGTTCCTGATTCCTATAGATGGCTCCTCCTCCTCCTCCTCCTCCTCTAAGTCATATGATAAGAGGTTCAAGCCAAAAATAGCAGGATCCTGAGCCCCTTTTTTCTGTCAAAGCCCTTAGACGTGTGGCTCAACCCCCTTCCATCTCCCTGGAATTTGTAGCTTAACTAGCTGGAAATTGAATCACGGATGGCAGAATGGGCCCTGAACAAGATGGCAGAACCATTGTGTAGAAGACAATAGTTTGCACCTGATCTCCTCATTTTGGGCCGATGGCTGTAATGAGAAGGCGGGGATATGTGGTATGCCCATAAGGGTTAATATATCATCATGGGCTGAGTAATTGAAGATTAACTACGGTGACTAAACTCCATATTAGCAGCCTTTATTTTGAGAACCTACCTGGCTGGTGGCTGTATACAAAATAAAATAAAAGAGGGTATTTCTGATGCAGTGTACTTATTTTATATTCTTGTAGAAGCATCGGTAACCACCCATGCTAAAAATAGATATTCCCTTTCCTGCCAACAACATGCAGACGGCGAAAATAGCACCAAATCCAGATTGGTCTCGAGTCTATTTTACCCACATCTCCTTCTGGACTACCGCTTGACGCTCAGTCTATTTTATCTAGTCCTTCCATATCATTCTTGGACTACCTCTCTCCCTACTCCTTTCATGAGTTGTGGGATGGATTTTAACCATAAAAGAGTAGGTTTGATTTAAGAGGGTATACTGTTTAAACTAAGTTTCCTACTCCTATATGCACCAGTATTTGCAGCTACATTTGTTAACCCTAGTTTTCTGATTTATGTACCTGTACTCTTTAAAATCTGTACTGTACTTGCCATACACGGCCACTTAGCTATCAAGTATTGTTTTTAAATAAATCAAAAGCAATGCTACATTCACAATAATTATTGATTGATTCAATTCTACAAGTGTCTACATAGAACACCATAGATTTAATATGGACGTTCATATCTGATGGGCGTTCATGTCTGAAAAATCTATAATTATCATTCTTTTCAACAGTTTTTGAATCAGTGGAATCGGACACGATTATGATGTATTTTACCTTGACTTCGCAAAGCCTTCGACAGGGTCCCTCATGAAAGACTAATACGTAAAGTGGAGGCTCATGGAATTGGTGGAGATATTCTAAACTTGATTAGACCATCGTTACAGGACAGGAAACAGAGAGTCACCATTAATGGCACTAAATCCGACTGGGGTAACGTCACTAGTGGAGTACCTCAATGCTCAGTACTGGACTATTACTTTTTATTATAAACATAAACGACATAGATATAGACGTAGACAGCAACATAAGTAAATTTACTGACGACACTAAAATACGGCGAGTAATTAAATCTGACGAGGACCCCGCATAAATACAGGAAGATCTAAGAAAAAAAAATTTATATGGCAGATGAATTTAATGTGGAAAAATTTAAAGTACTTAGCCTAGGAGATGTAAACAGATAAAACAGATATCAGATGAACAACGTTGGTAATATAAGGAAATCCGACTGTGAGAAAGATTTAAGAGTAATGATAAGTAGGAATCTCAAACCAAGACAACAATGCGTATTTGCTCGAAACAAGGCTAACAAAGTATTGGGTTCATACAAAGGAATAATAGTTTCAAAACTAGCCAGATTATCTTAAAACTGTGTCTTGCACTTGTGAGACCTCACTTGGATTTTGCAGTTTCGTTTTGGCCACCTTATTACAGAATGGATATCGAATCCCTAGAAAGCATTCAGAGGAAGTTGACAAGACTAATCCCGGGCATTAGGAACCTTGAGTATAGAAACAGATTAAAACATCGAGAGACGTTAAGTGAGGGGCGATATAATCGAGGTATATAAGTGAAAGTCAGGGTTAAACAAAGGTGATATAACGAAGATACTTAAACTATCCAACCAGGAGCGAACTTGTAGCAATGGTTTCAAATTATACAAATTTAGATTTGGGCCCGAGACAGGTAAATACTGGTTAGGAAATACTGCAAAGTAGTGGATGAGTGGAACAAGTTACCGAACATCATCTTTAACTCGAACACGTTGGGTAGCTTCAAATATAGGTTGGGCGGATATGGGAGAATATATGAGCGATAGGGGCTGGGTGTAAACGGGGCTGCCTATTATGGGCCAATAGGCCCGCTGCAGTTTCCTCCATTCTTATATTACATAAATGCTTGCATTATTATTTTTAACAGCAAAGCAGATCCTGAAAGTTTTTTATCTAATGCTATGATTTTTCTTCTTTTGACTTTGTACTTTATTCATTACTCATGGTCCAGATTAACAAGGGTACCAGAAAAGTCAAAGATTCATTACTGAAATTGGCAGTACGTACCGTACAGTAGCTACTGTGTTTACGTACAGTAGCTACTGTGTTTACTTGTTGGTGTTCTTGTTCCCATCTTTCCTCTTTACAGTTACCCCCTTTTATAAACTTTGTTTATTTTTAATTCATTCACGCTCTCTTTCAGTATCTTTCTCTCATATTATCATAGTTGAGCAAGGTAGGTAGTAGGGAGGTACTACCACCTGGGAAGATATTGGAAGTATATTGTGTTGTTTAATGGTAGACCCTGCTACCCTTTGACATCACAAAAATTGTGACCAATTGCAGGGTTTCAATTGTTTCTCTAGCTTTAACAACACAACATACATACTGTATATCGTTTCTCACTCTTGATCTTTTTTTTTCATTAGTAGTTATTTATTTATTCATTATTATTATTATTATTATTATTATTATTATTATTATTTTTAGTATTATTATTATTAAGATTACTATTATATTATTATTATTATTATTTTTAGTATTATTATTATTAAGATTACTATTATATTATTATTATTATTATTTATTTTTTTTTTTTTTTAGATTGCATCCGAGGGTGCTAGTTTATTGGGCACCCCTTTACATACTGTGCAATTATTATTATATTGTCGCCCCCAGGCCCCGATGTGGGTCAGTGACCTGTGCCCAGGTGGGATAATACCCGTAGAAAAAAAATTAAATTTCCTCTCTTCTCTGTGCAGGTGACACCAGAGTACAGCTCCGCACGAGTGTTCCAGACAGGATGGTCACTAGACCTGGGTTGGGGTGGTGTGGTGACCTGCTTGGTAGCAGCACTGTTGTGGTTACTGCTGGCCCGCATCATGCGCTACAATCCCATCTCTCTCTCCTGATGCTACCCTAACCATTTCCACTTGGGCCGTCCCTGCCGGCGTGCCCTGCTGATCTGTTTCCGGGTTTGCTATTGTGCCCGTCCAGCTCCAAACTGAACTGCTACTTCCTTGACAATAAATTTATGGCATGTTTAGGTGCATGGGGATACAAGTAGTTTAGATACTACTACCAACAGAGGCCCTGGATGAATGGTTGGGAAGAATGAACTTAGATCAGGCTTTGTGATTTTGCTTAAGATAAAATATGGCTACAGTATATGGTATGTACTTTAAGGCTGAAGAATACTATGTTTCTGGGGTTTAATCGTAAGTGCTAGGTTTACATGGTCCATCCGCCTGGTATAGAATTAATCCATCTTGCCAGTATATATCATATGTAATTGATTAATTCTGTGCATTAGAATAACAAGCTCAAAAGTCCAGTATAAAACATTCTAGACAAGCAAAAACTCAACATATGAAACCACGTCAGCCTAAGAGAAATAAGTACGAGTTATTAAGATAAACTGGATCAATTGGGATAAACAGTATATAATCAAAATAAACAAAATTATCATTACAGATAAGAACTAGTTATCATTTACCTTTATAAGTACAGTAATGAGATCATTCTATATTTTGCACTACTATAAAACAGTTATCATATCTGATGTAATGAATCTTTGTTCGTCTTAAGCGGTTTATAAAAAAGTTGATGTATGATTCATGTTGATTTCTTGGCTTCTTAACACACCTGTCATGACATAATATTGGAATGTGGCCATAAGGTACAGTATTTGAATCTTCAGATGTTTTTTATTTGCATCTTCAGGATCTTAAATTCAAGAATTGTAAGTCGTAATTCAAATTTAACTTGTGCAGTAATGAAAATACAGGGTTAAGGATATACCTGATAAGTGTCTAATATTTTTAGGTAGCGGTTCAATATTAGCAGTACATAATGTCTTTGTCATTATACTACAGATATTGTTTCTTTAAGCTTCAAACTCTTCGACTGTAGCTTGTGGAGCACTAGCAGTGACACTTAAAGGTGAGGTTGGACATGTTATCTCTGAATATCATTACCAAGTAGATATTTCTCACATCAAGTTAGGAGGGAGAGATTATACAGAAACTGAGCACCATATATATCATGATTTTCTCTGTTTGTACCACACCTGTCCATCAAAGGGCATTGCAGTTTATAGAAATGGTGCTACATATTATGGCATGACAATTTCATCAGTACATATCCAAATACATTCTTGAATAACAATCAGCATTAAAGTTGACATTTGTAATCCTGTATTTTCACAATGATTTTGTGCTGTTCATCCTATATATGCAATACAGTAGCACATCTCTTGCGTGAACCTTATACACCTCAGAACCTCAAATTGGGCAGTGTGAAATAAAAATCTGACTACAGTTTTTTAAGCCGAATACACCCCAGACCCAAGCCCAAAACAAAATTAAATTGCATCCTCTACAGCTCTGCATGGTGCAGTGCAAGACTGGCCTATACCCAAATCCTAGTTATGCCAGGTTCAAATCAGCTGTGTCATAACTTATCCACTTACCCAAAACAGTTAATTTATACATAAGCAAACACACTCTATGTCATTTACACAACAGGACTGAAAATTTTAGTTGATAAAAACTATCCAAGTTCTTGCTATCTTTAAGTCTGTGTGGTCATTCATTCAACCCACTTCAACCCTTAAGGCTTATCAATTCCCAAGCAATTTTAGATTGTTATGATCTGGGCCTGCCAAGATAATTATTTAGTTATCCTTTATTATACCACCCTACTCCGTTGTCTTATCACCTATTATAGTTTCGCATAAATTATGTGTTTATATTTATAATACTGTGTTGGGAAAAGCATTTGGCCAATTTGTAGTGGAAGACGTAATTATCTTCTTCGATATGGGCAAAGTGCAAGAAAGTGTAAAAAAAGAAATTCATGTTTTTGTCTAAAATTATCCTAAATATAATTATGTATTCTACTACAAGAACAGTATAATATTGAACTAGTATTCATATTGTTTTGATGTTTTCATTATTTTAGTTAATCATAGCGCATAAATGTAATGGATTATATGATCAAATTTATAAAAAACTAAATAAAGTATGAGAGATAAGGTAGAGGGCACAAGTATAGAGCGCCTCGCACTCTCTCGCTTAGGTCCTATTTTGTAAACATAGCAACTGTGTGTATTGACGAAAATTGGTTTATAAAGCTTTAATATTGCATTGTCAGGATTCATTTGTGTATTAATATGGTGCAGTTGTGTGTACTGATTATGGTGTTGTAAGAGATAAAGCATTATAATTGTTGTGAGGACAGATATTTTCGAAAATGTAAGAGACTTGAACTGTTCGGTGGCTGCGGCCAGGAGTTTCACTTGCATTGAGATATCATTGTATTCATCGCTTGTTTTAATATAGTTTGTTTATTGTTAAAAGTGGAGTTTCATAACACCTTAAACCACTGTAAGAATGTTAGTGGTAAATTGGAAGTGTTAGAGTGGATTTTTAGGTTATGCCAAGTGCCAGGTGATGGTCGGTCATGACAGGTCATAACTTCACTGTTAACCAAGACTGTTATTTCAGGGTTCACCTGATTAATTGGTCAACGGGGCTGAAGGGTCGGAATAACATATACATAATATTGTATAATATACTGGAGGTATATATGGTATGAATAATTTTAAATTATTATATTAATCATTCTAACTGTATGTGTGTGTCTGTGTTTCCCATAAAAGTCATGGATAAAGTTACTTGTTCAGCTTTATTGAATAATTAGGTTTACAACGATATGATGATTCTATTTCCCTCTAGAAATTTTTAAAATTATGATTTTCATTTTTGAGTGGGTGTGTGGAGAATTGCTCACCAATCCTTTAATTCTACTATACCTCAAACTTGGGTTCTGCCGTAGTTAATCCAAGCAATAGAGGCACTACTCTATGTATAATAATCTGAATCCTTCCTAGTCCAACAAAACCTGAGTAACGTTATCCTGTTAGGCTACCCAAAAGAAGCCGAATCACTTGCAATTGAGTGCATATATGTAAGTTAGCTAACACATGATGTAGGATAATCTATTTACACATACTGGCATACAAGTTCTATTCATAGTACCAAGAAGGCTGGATTGTTATGTCAAACAAGCTAGATTTAAATCTCGATTTGGCTAGATTATACTTTTTAGTCAGCCAAATTATGCTAATTCACAGGTTAGATTGTACTATCTAGCAGGTTGGAGTGTACTCTATGGCAGGCTGGATTGTATTATCTAGCAGGCTGGATTGTACTATTCGACTGGATGAATTGCGCACTATCTGGCAGGCTGGCTTGTACTATCTCGTAGCCTTAACAGGCTTGAACGTGTTAACTAGTGGGCATGGATTGACCTATATAGCGAGCTGGACTAGTCCATCTAGCAAGGTGGTTTGTCCTGTCTGCCACATGCTTCTCTTTCCTGCATCAATCATCACATGTGCTCAAAGAGACAATAAGATAGATAGATATATATATATATATATATATATATATATATATATATATATATTTCATTAGCACAATAGCACGCGGACTTCGGCATACAATCAACACCTCAAACCGCCAGGATTCGAACCCACGGCCTACTAGCCCATGACTGTGACCGGGAAACGCTAACCGCTGGACCACCAGGATACTAAAAGCAGTCCTACACTTTGTTATATTTCACACAAAGCCTGTTCAACGAGCTTATGGCGCCGTGAACCTCTAATGGGGACTACCCGTATCAAGTAGGTGGTCAGAGTAACGTTTTACCAAATCCGGCTTCGAAACACGAGGATCCATATATATATTTCATTAGCCCAATAAAGCACGCAGACTTCTACATACAATCAACACCTCAACCCGCCAGGATTCGATCCCACGGCCTACTAGCCCATGACTGTGAGCAGGGAATGCTAACCGCTGGACCACCAGTATACTAAAAGCAGTCCTAGACTTTGTTATATTTCACACAAAGCCTGTCTAGGACTACTTTTAGTATCCTGGTGGTCCAGCGGTTAGCGTTCCCCGGTCACAGTCATGGGCTTGTAAGCCATGGGTTCGAATCCTGGCGGGTTGAGGTGTTGATTGTATATATATATATATATATATATATATATTATATATATATATATATATATGCAAGTAAATCACTATAGGTGCACGTGATCCAGGTATATCCTGATAACCACAAGGAAAAGAAAACACGAAGTTCCCAAGCGCTTTCATGTAATTGGAAGAACAAATACTGACAATGTATGCAGCCTTAACAACATCAACCTAGAGAAGTCGACTTCTGAAAGAGACCTAGGGGTACTTGTAAGCCCGGACCTACGGCCTAGAAAACAGTGCTTTAATGTTCGAAATAAGGCAAACAGAGTGTAAGTAAGAGTGCAGAGGTCTTATTGCAACTATATCTTGCGCTAGTCAGGCCGCACCTCGATTATGCGGTTCAGTTCTGGTGCCCTTATTATAGAATGGATATCAATTCACAAGAGTCGATGCAGCGAAGAATGACGAGAATGATTCCGGGACTTAGAAACCTTCCATATCAGGATAGGTTAAAGAAACTTAACTTGCATTCCCTAGAAAGACGAAGAGTGAGGGGAGATATGATAGAAGTATTTAAGTGGGTGAAAGGAATCAATAAGGGGGATATAGATAAGTTCTTATAATATCCGAGCAGGAAAGGACTCGGAGCAACGGATTTAAGTTGGATAAGTTTAGGTTTAGGAGGGAGATAGGAAGAAACTGGTTCACAAATAGGGAAGTGGATGAGTGGAACAAGCTTAGCAACTTTGTAGTAAGTGCTGGAACTCTGGAAAGTTTCAAAAGGAGGCTAGATAGATTCATGGATGATAGAGAGTGGTAGTAACTCCCGACAGGAGCTGCAATGCACAGGCCAACCGGCCTATTGCAGACTCCTTATTTTCTTATGTTCTTATGTTCAGGGGTGAGTACAGATTAAGAAGAAGTACAAAACAGGGTATATATATACAGAGAAGGGTGAGATCAAGTCCACAGTGGTCAGGTATAGGTAATGACCCTACTAATCTTCACAAAAGCACCACAGTGGTAGGTAGTCAGGTCAGAGGGTAAACTGACCCAACCTTCAGGGGTGCAGATTTGTAACCAGGTGAAAAGGTTGGGTCAGCTTACCCTCTGACCTGACTGCCTACCGCTGCGGTGCATTTGTGAAGATTAGTAGGGTCATTACCTATACCTGACCACTGTGGACTTGATCTCACTCTCTTCTGTATATATAAACCCTGTTTTGTACTTCTCCTTAGTCTGTACTCACCCTTGAAGATGTGAATTACACGAAAGCGCTTGGGAACTTCGTGTTTTCTTCTTTCCTTGTGGTTATCAGCATATGCCTAGATCACGCGCACCTACAGTGATTTACTTGCATATATATATATATATATATATATATATATATATATATATATATATATATATATATATATATATATATATATATAAATAAAATTTTATGGGGATTTTAGCCCACCCGAGCACAGGTCACTGACCCACATCGGGGCTGGGGGGCGAAAATTTAATAATTATTCAATGTAAATAAAATTTATAATGAAAAGTAAAATAAAATAATAATGATAACAATAATAATAATAACACTGTTATAATAATAATAATAATAATAAAGAACGAAAAAGAAATACTAAAATGAAAAAAAAAATCAATTGTGAGGAACACTATATGTATGTTGTGTTGTCAAGTAAAAGAAACAATTGAGACTTGCAATTGTATGTAAATGAGGCAGAAAGTCAGATCAGAAACCTGGGACTTGGTCACAATTTTCTTGATGCCATATGGCAGCAGGGTCTACCATTCGACAATACATTATGCTTCCAATATCTTCCCAGGCGGTAGTACCTCCCTGTTTGGTAGCTGCCTACTATGTGGGAACATAGCATCTCACTACGATATGATATGAAAACAAGCACCCCAGTCACTGTCATATTACGTTTAGACTCGTATATTACCCTTTGTTGATTCTGTATATATATTGTATGTAGATACGTACAGTAACCTCTGGTTATTTCGTGTTATTTTATTTCACGGCAACTCAAATTATTACCATTTGCCTACATATTGCCAGTTACTGACATATTCTATAGTTTAAAATACTCTGAATAATAAAAAGTCGATTAATGATCAAAGCTTGACTAAGACTTTGTTTCTTAACTATTTTGATATTTTTAGTTGTGGGTAGTGATTGTGTGGATGCCGTCCTGAACATATCCAAGGCTGCACGCTACGATTCGATTGCTCCAGTGTTTATATCTGGGACATTTTCATCAGTAGAAAAAATTTTATAAATGATTTTATGAAAAACTTATTCCTTCCCGTTTTGGATGGATTGAGGTAAAACGTATTATCTAGATTGAAAAGTTTTCTCAGGTTGTTGGTTAATGTGAATCACCATCATCCAGAATTACCGCTGATTCGGGTATATAGTTTATAGGAAGCACAATTAAGATGTATTTTGCTTTTGGGGGACGGGGGATTTTTCTTTGTGAACAGTTCTCTTTATTTCTGAATGATCTACCAGAGCACAGTACATTTCTTGGTTAAGTACAGTGGAGAAATATACCTTTTAAGCATTGTTTAACGAGGACTTCTAGTCCCTAGCCCCTTATTTTGAATTGAATTATATTGCTTTTTATATCGCAAACCTTCTCGGTCCCTAACACACACATATATATATATATATATATATATAATCAACGACCTCACCAGCCAGGACTCGAACCCTCGACCTAATGCATGGGACCAGGGAATGTTACCGACCATACCACAAGAGCACTAAAAGCAGTTCTAGACTATGTGATATTTCACACAAAGCCTGTTCATCGAGCTGATGGCGCCGTGAACCTCTCATTGGGAACTGCCCGTGCTGCTTATGTGGATGTCAGTGGCATTTTACCGAATCCAGCTGGTATGAAACACGAGGTACCATGTATACTTCATTTTTAGTCCATATAACACGCTGACTTTGAACATATAATCAACGACCTCAAAGTCCGCGTGTTATATGGACTAAAAATAAATATATATATATATATATATATATATATATATATATATATATATATATATATATATATATATATATATATATATATATATATATATATATATATATATATATATATATATATATATATATATATATATATATATATATATATATATATATATATATATATATATATATATATATATATCATGTAAATCCACAATGAAAACGTGGATAAGATAAATCTTGATAAAATCACACGGGAAAATGGAAACAACGGAGTACCTTAGCTTTCGTCTTTATTCAAGACATCTTCAGAGGCAACTGGATTACATGGACAGAGAGAGGCTTAAATATACAGGGTGACCTAAAAACATGAGGTCAGGTCATAATGATGACATCCACTAATCCCCACACCAACACAACACGTAGAGGAGCTTAAGAGAAGGGTGGTGACGTGACTAGACAGGTCAGGTCAGAAAAAAAAAAAAAAAAGATGTCTTGAATAAAGACGAAAGGAGTACTCCGTTGTTTCCATTTTCCCGTGTGATTTTATCAAGATATATATATATATATATATATATATATATATATATATATATATATATATATATATATACAGTATATATATATATATATATATATATATATATATATATATATATATATATATATATATATATATATATATATGTAACGGGTCGGAATATCGCACTACTAGTTATTGTTTTGTTTTTAGTTATAGTGAATGGTGATGCAGTGGAAGCGCCGCTCAGAGAAAATCCTGAACCAGCACAAACACAATTAATAAAAGTATTTTCCGTGACCGTGGAAAGCTAGTACCTGTGATTGGGGTTAATGAGACGCACTGGTAAAAGTTGACACTTCTATTCCTTCCAACACTACAGATAGAATCAATAATTGTACACAAGTACTAGAGTACTTCTTAGCGTGGCTTCAACACTACAATGGGAAACAAAAGTTATACATGGTATCAAAAAAAATTATTAAAAGATATTAATTGCATCGATGAACATGCTTTAAGGGCATCCGACAAAATTATAGCAATCACTGTGGAATAGAAATCCCGATTTTAGTCATACTACACAAGAACATGGATCACTCATAGCCTGTCTGGGATGACACACAAAATACTATAATCCTAACTGTCCTAGAACCCGAAGGTTGTAACTACTAACCTGCCAAGTGGCAGGCATTTACAAGAAACCGAGAAAATCACTCATGACCCGTCAGGCAAGCGGGTGCTCTGCTGTTCTTTTCATTAGTCTTTCTAAGGTTTCAGGAGTCATGAGTGTATTTCTCCACCAACACCCGTAACATGCTTCACACATAGGTTCAGAATGCACCCGTACTTTTAATGTACCAACAGCCTTTCACAAACTTTTGAAGAGGAACTCCTACGTCCCACGTGTGCAATCAACCATGAGGAGCGATGATTCCACACCTGGACTTGGTTATACTAATCACAAACACCCAATACTGGGGAGATGACTGTCTCTTATGTAACCACAAGAACTCCCGGTCCCACCTTGTGACCTTTCATTCACTCAGTCTGCACTCAGTTTACTCCCAGTACTTCATAAGAACATAAGAACATAAGAAAGTGGGATACTGCAGGAGGCCGACTGGCCCATGCAGGGCAGATCCCTTTCACACCCATCCCAGCACTTCCATGTGCCTATCCAACTTCGTCTTGAAGCTCCCTAGCGTCCCCGATCCTACTATAGCACTCAAAGTGGCCTATTCCACTTCCGCTCTATTACCAAACCGGTGCTTGCCTATATCCTTTCTGAATCGGAATTTATCTAATTTAAAAGCCATTTATTTCTAGTTATTTCGTTATTACTGAGCTTCAGAACATCTTCCATTTTACCTTGTTAATCCCACTTACCCTTGTACCTCTATGTATCTCCCCCTAACTCTACCTTTCTCTAATAGATAACAACTCGCTTTTCAGTCTTTTCTTCATATGGAAAGGTTTCTAATATTATAGATCATTTTGCATCATTCTTCTTTGTACTCTCTCCAAAATCTATGTCCATTCTATAAGGACACCAAGAGCTGAACCGCATAATCATGTGTGGCCTCCACTAATGTACTAGGTAAGTTTCAAGGACTCTAACGTCAACAGTTCTGATACTCACAGACCTAGATATGAACCCAAGACATCCTGTTTTGCTTGTAGTAGAACTAGCCATTGTTTTCTAGGGTTTCCAAGTCGTTTGCTAACAAATACCTAGATCTTTTTTCACAAACTGAGTTTTCTATTTCTAAAATAATTACCTAGTTTATACTTAACGTTTGTATTCGTCTTCCCTATATATCATAGTACCTTGCATTTATCAGTATTAAAATTCATTTGCCAGTTTACTGACCACTCATGTAAGGTATCTAGATCTCTTTGAAGGTGTTCAAAGTCACTGTCTGAATTTATCACTCTCCCCATTTTGGTATCATCTGCAAATTTACTAATCCTACTAGTTATGCCTAAATCAAGATCATTAATGAATATAACAAACAGCAGAGGGCCTAGGACAGGAAGAGAGTGACCGTCACCCCTCCTAGTTAGGCCGGTTCAGAGTACAACCAGGTGAATCCTGCCCAGCTGAGGGAGGGGTTCTACTTTCCCGTTAGTACGATTTTTCAACTGACTGACTGAAGAGATGTGGTGTGGTATGAACCAAGGTGGGGAAATTTGATGAACCAGATTGACCACCGACCAAAGTGCGGCTGCTGGTCCCACGTAGTTAGTGGTCAGAAACACCTGTTCGCCTCGTGAGTTACCAGCTATATCTTCCAAACCACCCCTAACCACCGACCAACGAAGTGGGTTCTCGTAACCCTGCAAAAGGAGCACTTTGTTAGCTACTGTTAAATTCTTCTCGGCCCTATCTAAACACTGTCTGAGATCGAATAAAAAACTTACTTGCAACACTGATGAAACGTGAGCAGGAAGGGACGAGGCCACATGGTCGTTTTCCATGCCAGAACGCGTGGTAGACGTCCGCCTTGGTCAATGACCGGCGCTGACTGAGACCCCATCACCCTCAGGATCTTTTTCAGGTTGCTCGCCTGCTTCCCCCATGACGTCATCTTTCGCGTATTTCTAATAGTTTTCTTTGGGACACACGTAACATATTTAGACTGGGAACTATCCACAATAACTTTAAATTTTATAATTGTCCCTTAACTTCATGAATCGTGTCTACATTAATTCGATAAAGTACATTTAGTTTTCTATAGGCCTAGTTCAAGATATTTCCCCCCTCCCCCGCTCGATGGCTTGCTTGGAGGTCTTTGTTTTAACTCCACAATGAGGCATGGGTGTTTCAACCTAGCCTATTTATGTTTTCCTGTTCGGCAGATCGATAATTTTTGTTCTAACGTCTCTAAATATCATATTAAAATTTCTGAATATTACATATATATATATATATATATATGTAACCGGTCGGAATTACTGGAAATTAATTTCTCATTTGACTTGGGGTTTTATAAATATTATTAGATGGTAATTGCAGTGGAAGCGCCCCCTTGGAGAAAAACCCGAACCAGCACAAGAACACTTAAATTTACTAACAAAATGAATTCTTCGTGACCTGTGGAAGGATAGAATCTGTGATTGGGATGAATGAGACACACTGTAAAATTTTAACACTTATATTCCCTCCAACACTACAGACACAATCAAATAATGGTACACCAACATATGGGCACCTCTTAACCTGAACTTAAAACACTACTCTGGGGAGTAAAAGTTATACATGATATTGAAATTATTAGAAACTCAGACAATGCCTCATTAGACAACAATAATTTCAAAGTACTAAGCAGTGTTGCTTGCACACATGAAACAGGCCTTAAGGGCTTTCAACAAAATAATATCAATCACTGAGAAAATGGTATTAAAAAAATAAGAAATTAATAACTCTACAATGAATAGGCCTTAAGGGCACTCAATAAATTTATATTACCCCAACAGATGCACACCTCTAAACCTAACTTAGACACTACTCTGGGGAACGAAGATTATACCTGAGATTGGAATTATAAAGAAATATTAAATGCACACAGCCTACATTAGTAAATGAAAAAATAGTATTAACTACACACAAAAATATTGTCACTATTATTAAGAAGTTAATGAGTCCACCAATACCCGTGAAGCCATGCTTCCTAACCTAACACATAGATTCCACATGCATCCATAGATTTTAAGGCACAACCAACAGGCACCCATAGTTTAAGGCCCAAACCAGCCTTCCTTACCCTTGGAAAATGTACCTCTAAGTTCCACTAGACTCTTGGCCTCAGTGTGTGATCATTCATTCACTCAGCTGGCTTCACTTACACCCAGTACATCCATGAATGGAAGTGAGTGAGCCAATCAGACCTTGTTCAGTTGCGAGAAGCTTTAGCTTCCCGTAGTAAAACGTTTTCACTAACTGCTTGAAGATATGTGATATTGTGAGCAGAGGTAGAAGAGATCTGGCAACCCCAGACGATCATCAGTTGTGCACCCAGACAGCTGGTGTCACTCCAGAGGTCCCTTGCTAACCCGGCTAACCAGAGACAAGCCTGCACTGATCATTCCAACTGCGACAATCGCTAATCATCAATCATCAATGGCAGTCTCAAACGGCAGTCATCACTAGCAATCATTACTCGAAGTCATGTGGGTTCTGTCGAAACCCTGCAATGAACTCACTGTTAGCTATTGTTCTCACTCAATGTTTGTTCCTACCACCCTATCTAAGCTCTGAGAGATTGAATAAAACTCACTTGTTAATACTGCTGTTGAATAAACGAAGGAAACCAGTTCACATGGACGACTCTCCTGCGAACAGCGCAGGGCGGCCCTCCGCTCACTCTCTCCCGAATCTCTACAGCCACGCTTGCTCTACCAAGCATCAGTCTGACAGAGGGACTTATTTCCCAGACGATTAACAGCTTTATTAGGACGTACGCAACATTTTCGGACTGGGAAACGATCAATAATTATTTTTAATCTAATAACTGATATTTAATTTCACAATTCGCCTCCAAATAAAGTCGCCAGAGTATACTTAACATTATATGGGTGCAGTTCGCGACTTTCTCACTACTGGTGATAAGCGCTGTCCCCCCCTCAGATGACCTTGAAACTCAGTATCGCCAATGGCGAGGCATTTGAAATTACACTGAATTTTCTGAATATTACGTATATATACATATATATACATATATATAATCAACGACCTCAACAGCCACGACTCGAAATCTCGACCTACTGCGTGTGACCAAGGAATGCGACCAACCATGCCACAAGGACACTAAAAGCAATCCTAGACTATGTTATATTTCACACAAAGCCTGTTCATTGAGCTGATGGCGCCGTGAACCTCCCATTGCTACTCCCACCATATGAGTGGCACAGGCATTCACCAATGGGAGGTTCACGGCGCCATCAGCTCGATGAACAGGTTTTTTGTGAAATATAACATAGTTTAGGATTGCTTTTAGTGTCCTTGTAGCATGGTCGGTAGCGTTCCCTGGTCACACGCAGTAGGTAGAGGGTTCGAGTCCTGGCTGGTGAGGTCGTTGATTATATGTTCAAGTCTGTGTGCTATATGGACTAAAAATTACGTATATATATATATATATATATATATATATATATATATATATATATATATATATATATATATATATGTAAGGTGTATATCTGTGAAAGTGTGTGAGGCTGCTGTGACGGTGTATGTCTGTGAGGGTGTGTGAGGCTGCTGTGACGGTGTATGAGGCTGCTGTGACGGTGTATCTCTGTGAGGTTGCTGTGACGGTGTATATCTGTGAAAGTGTGTGACGCTGCTGTAACGGTGTATGTCTGTGAAGGTGTGTGAGGCTGCCATGACGGTGTATGCCTGTGAGGGTGTGTGTGGCCGCTGTGACGGTGTATGTCTGTGAGAGTGTGTGTGGCCGCTGTGACGATGTATGCCTGTGAGGTTGCTGTGACGGTGTATCTCTGTGAGGGTCTGTGAGGCTGCTGTGACGGTGTATGTCTGTGAGGGTGTGTGATTGATTTTTTTTTATTTTGCCGCTTACAGCGGCTACATTATTGTGAACCCCACACTCATCCTGTGAGCGGTAGTGCAAAAGGATTGCAGAGTAGAGTTTACAAAGGGTCATAATAATTAACCCCCGTTGTCAGGATATTATGGTACTGAATGTTACACAGTGTTTTATTTACATTATTTGTTTAGTTCTATACATAAAGGGTAACTTATTCACAAATGCGTGAGTACAGGCGTGTGAGGCAGTATGTCTGGCCTCACACTTTGTTATTCACATTTACGTGAGAGGTATTCAAGCACATTACGTATTTGGTTTTGTACTTGAGAACTGATATAGTTACTAAGTGCAAAAAAGTGGATACAATCTTAATATGTCGGCTATCTTGCCATTAGAGATGAAGTGTTGTGCCATTTCACACACAGTTTGCTTGGACCTGTCCCTAAAAGGTTCTATCTTCACACAGTCGAGGACGTAGTGTTCAAGTGTGTGGCCATATGTATGGCCACACACTTTACATTTAGTTTTGTTTACATCTGCTTGAGGAACATACTGCCAAAGGTACTTATATCCTAACCTTAATCTAGCGGTTACAACATCTTGTAATCTAGTGATCTTCTTACTTGCTCCATATACATGTTTCACTTGATACATCTCATCATGGTGACCTATGGATCGACTAGTGCCTGTTTGCACTAGTCTACTTGCGTCAAACTCATCAATAAGTTCTTTCCTAATTACAGTTTTAAGGGTTCTTTTTGACAGACCCAAATTGTATTCAACGGTGTCTTTGTTAGACGCGAGTTTGGCGAGGGCATCAACTCTGTCATGTGAGAGGGGATCCACAACAGTTTGACCTTGACACCCCGGTCAACAAGGCACGCATATTTGTGTCTGGCTTCAGAGACAAGAGCGTGACAACCTGAGTCGAGGGTGCCAAGGGCAAGTAGTGAGGATAGAGAGTCAGTGATGATGAGACTGTCAGTAACAGTGGTTTCAATGAATTTAATAGCTGTGAGTATGGCAACTAAATCAGTTTGTAGAGTGGATGCCCAGTTGTTAATTCTAACTCCTTTCTGCTCCTTATCTCTGTCACATACAAAACGTGCAGAATTCGTAATATATATATTACAGCCTGTTGGTGAATATCCAATTTGTGCCGGTTGAAGAAGACTCCACTCAGCATTTTCCTGTTACAGTGTTGCAGTGTTGAAGAAAGGTTTCATAACTTGGACTGACAATTGATATTTCACAAGTAGCTGAACAGTTTTGTTGTGTCGCGAGCGTCTATTGCGAAGTTCCGGTGTCATCATACAGATCTCCATATATACGTAGACTGTGAAGAGTTGGCACACGGCAGTCACGCCACCGACCTGGCAACGAACAGAGCTATATCCAATCATCAGCAGTTTCTGATCGACTGTGGAGAACCTCCCCTATTTTGAAGTGGACTCGTCTCTCGCCAAGGTAGCAGCGTCTCTTCTT
Organism: Homarus americanus; assembly: GCF_018991925.1. Classification (NCBI taxonomy): domain Eukaryota; kingdom Metazoa; phylum Arthropoda; class Malacostraca; order Decapoda; family Nephropidae; genus Homarus; species Homarus americanus. Next base: position 15,920,185 of record NW_024711292.1, read on the forward strand.
TGCCAAGGAAACCAAGAGCAGCCTCACATCACCAGGAAGAGGCCCCGCCCACTCTCCACACAACACTCGACTCAGAACTCAGCTTGAAGGATCACGTTTTCTATACAGACGTCACACCCTGTATAAATAGGTATTTAAATTACATAATTATACACACATGAACACGTTCGAGAGATATCTTCACACCGATAGGTTCGTCGGATAGGATTATTTCAATGATAAAGTGTCGAATGTAAAATTAATATATTGAAATTCTATAATTTACAGTGGTTCATAAGTGTCTGTTTCCTTATTGAAAGTTTAATTATTAGCTGCAATTAATATTCATTTATCTTGTAAATGAGAGGCAAGTAATTTGCTTTTACTGTTAATTATTCATTGACCCACAAGAGACTAATAGATAATTTTCTAAGTTTCCAATGTCTAGTGTTGATGACATTGCACACCTAGCGTACCTATTTGCTGATAACCAACTCGAAGATAAAATCAAGCAGAGACTGACATTGATGTTGAGTCGGGAACACAGTTAGACGATTCGGTAGGAAGTAGTGAGAAAGTAATTGAGGAATCATTTGACGACTTAAACCGTCGTACCTTACGATCTGGAAATCAATATAGTACTTCACCTCAGTATACAAAAGCAGTTACCCCTGTTTCAGGTGATAGTGTGTCTGTTGCTAAACCAGTAACAACCTTATTAACCCAGCCTTCTGTTAGGAGTAAGAATACTAACTTATCTAATACTAACACTATAATGTCTTCCACAAACCCTCACGTCAATGCTACTACCGCGTCAACTCAACCTAATTGAGTTATTAATATTATGCAGCGTGGTGACAATGTTCGAAATTTTGCGGGTCAAGATGATTATCGGGTCGCACATTTCATTTGTGCATGTGAAGATATCATGCGCAGCACTGGGCAAATAACGACTGACGAAGACAAAAAGGCATATGTACGTTCCCACATTACGCAGGGTTCTTATGCCGGTAGTCGTTTAAATACGTTTGGTTTGCAGAGCCCTGATTATGAGAAATTTAAGCGAACATTAATTGGGATCTTTGGGGGTGGGTCACAGCTGGGCCAGCTTCAATGGATCTTCAGATGGATGGATCGTTATATGCCAGGGATAGGCAATCAAACGCCTGTCGACGCTGTCGACATCGCAGGCGAGGTTCGCCAGGACATGCAAGCAACATTCCGGACCTCACATTAGTACGACGATCAGGGTAATATGTCAGCGGACAATGTAGAAACGTTGAAAGAGCTATTAAGCTTTCTGCTTTCCGTCCGTCGTCCTCTATATAGCCGGGCACAAGAAGTACAGTATGAACCACCCCTGGATATGGTGGAGTACGCAAATAAGCTCTGTCCCCAGGCTACGGGCCCCTTAATGGCACAGTCCTTAATGACACATTCCTTAATGGCGCAGCCCTCAGTGACGACGCCGCAACCCTTGACGTCTATGGTGCAACCCCAGATACCTCAGATGGCGCACATGACTCCCTCCCAGACTCCTTATGCGACACACTTAGCTCCGATTGCACCTCCCCGCCGGACTTATAAACAAAAAACTCCTTTACGATGCGCACACTGTAATAAACGTTGCCACGTAATAGAAGATTGTTATCAGCTCCAAGGCAATAGTGCCAAGCACTCCTCAAGGTCATTGTCGGAAGCAGCTAAGAAGATACCTCCTCCTATCCAGAAGTCACACAAATGGTGCGCTCTTCACAAATCGACATCTCATAGTTCACATGAGTGCGATGTGCTAATAAAGGCTAGGGGAGTGGACCTAAGTGAAACGGAGGTGTCGTATAGGCGTAAGCAAAAGCGTCCTCAAGACAAGTCGTCGGGGAAAGACAAACGCACACCACACCAAGGAGAGGGAAAGCTAGGGTAATTCCCGCCCCTCCTCACATCACTTCTGTAGCGGCCTCGTTAGTCGCGGCGCATAGCAAAGTAGAAGTGTTGATATAGACACAGGTGCTTGCGCTAATGTATTGGCCTTGACATCATATCACGAGTTACAACGTAAATTCCCTCACCGTAACTTCAAATGGAGGCCTAGTAACTCTGAGCTCGAAGGAGTTTCAGGTACTCAGCTGAGCATCACAGGAATGGTGACGTTACCACTCAGATTCTCAAGACGTGGTATGCCCTTCTACGCGGAATTTTTTATAGTCCAGCAGTTTAAATTGCCAGCCGACGGGTTACTTGGTCTACCAACTCTTCGAAAGAACATGATAGATGTTCTTCCACGTAGTAATAGTGTTACGTTTAAAGGTGTTTCCTACACAGCAATGACTCATTCCGAACCTATGCTCACAGCTAGGACGAAAGTGTTGTCTACCAATCCTATTAAGAGGAAGGCAGATCGTGTGTCAGAGATACCTCTTGACCTCAACCACACACTTTCCCAGCGTGATTACAGCAGCAAGAGTTGGACGATCGTACCAGCAGTGTTGAAGAGTACTCTCCATTACCAAAATGAGGAAATCACCAAAGCAACTGTCGAACTACCCAACGTGTACACGGGCACAGATGTTGTGTGTCTCCCGGAAACATGCAAGGTAAAAGGGCTGTCATGTGAATCTACCCAGAGCACTATACGCCCTGGTGGTTTGACAGACGTACTGATTCTAAATCGAACAGGCGTTCAACGAATCTTAAAGAAAGGATGTTATTTGTGTGATTTTCTAGTATATCACAACAATGTCGAAGTACAGCCTACTAAATTCCCAATTCGAGGTATTGTTGCGAAATGCCAACAGACTCGACAGGCCAGGATAGATCAAATAGCACCACATGTTAAGGTGATCGATCATCCCCAGGGCAAGACACGCCTTTTAGAGCTGCTTGCGGACTATAGAAATATAGTAGCCTTGCCAGGGGAAACGCTAGGTCAGACAGATTTAACATCCCATCATATACCCTTAAAGGAGGGAACCAACCCTATTTACGTACCAGCTTATAGACCACCTCATAGCCAGCGCGCTGTAGTACAAGATATGGTACAGGGTATGTTAGATGAGAATGTTATTAGACACTCAAAATCCCCTTTTAATAGCCCATTATTCCTCGTCCCGTCAATGCGCGTCAATGATCAAACGATCCCTGATCGGTACCCTATGCCTATCTTGAGCGACATATTGCAATCCTTATGCAAGGATAATGCGGTATTTAGCAACTTAGATTTGCTTAGTGGGTATTGGCAAATACCACTCGATGAGAAATCACGAGAAATCACGGCATTTAGCACGCATCTAGGCCACTTTGAGTTTCTACGAATGCCATTTGGTCTCAGAAATGCCCCACTAACATTTCAAAGAATGATCAACACCCTGTTTGCCGGATTGATTGGTACCACAGTCTGCGCTTATTTGGATGATCTAATAGTAGTCAGTAAGGACGTCGATTCCCATCTGATTAAACTGCGTGAAGTGTTGGACAAACTTTCCACAGCAAGCCTCAATATAAAACTCTCCAAGTGTGAGTTTTTAAAATCCAGAATCCATTTCCTTGGTCATGTAGTTGACGGTGAAGGCATACATACAGTTAATGATAAAGTCAAAGCTGTATCTCAGTTCCCGCGTCCTACCTCAAATGATCATGTGCGTAGCTTTCTTGGCTTATCTGGATATTATTGTTCCTTTATTAAGAACTATGCAACATTAGCATCGCCCCGAACAAGGTTATTCAAAAAAGATGCAATGTTTATATGGGATGCTGAACACGACGATAGTTTTACGGCATTGAAGACAGCGCTTACCAATGCCCCGATTATAGCATTTCCAGAATACACTCAATCTTTCACTCTCTGTACTGACGCTTCCGGAATTGGAGTCGGAGCAGTGCTCATGCAAGAGGATACGCGTAGGAAGTTTAGAGTGATAGCATTTGCAAGTCGCAAACTAATTAATGCTGAAACACATTATTCGGTAACGCATTTAGAAACGTTAGCCGTTGTGTGGGCACTTAAGAAGTTCAAAGACATTATCTTTGGCTACAAGATAACTGTTTTTACCGATCATGCGGCGGTAACCGAGCTGTTCCATGGCAGAAACTTATCAGGCAGATTAGCACGCTGGTATCTTACAATTCAAGAGTTTGACCCCGAATTTAGGTATTTACCTGGGAGGGCGAATGCTGTCGCCGACGCTCTGTCAAGAAATATAGCACCAGTCATGCCTGTATCAACATTCACTCTTTCGCAACTGGAAGATGAGCAACGACGTGACCCATATTGGTCAGCAGTTATTTTTGCTCTCGAATCGGGTGAGGATGTTCAACTCCCCAAGTTAATTCTTCCCTTCAGTCAGTTTGAATTACGACATAAGATACTCCATAGGACGAGAAAATCACCTGAGGGTAATGTGTCTCAAATAGTCGTACCTGACACGTTGTGCAAAGCAGTTGTGACATTGTTTCATGATGTCCCACAGGCAGGTCACCAAGGTCGTGATAAATGCTTAGCGGATTTACGAAAGAAGTATTTGTGGAACACTATGAAGAAAGACATAGAATTGCACATAGCTAATTGTTTGGCATGTGCTCAACATAAAGGATCAACAGGATCACCTGCCCCGATTCTACAATATCCTACACCAGACCGTCCGTTTGACACAGTCGCTATTGACTTGTTACAACTCCCAATGAGTCATCAGGGATCAGCATACGTCTTAGTGTGTGTGGATCATTTTTCAAGGTTCGTGGTCTTGGTCCCACTAAAAAGCAAAACGGCCGAAGCAGTAGCCTATGCATTAGTGATGAATCTTATATGTCCATATACTACGCCTAAAGTTCTGCTCTCTGACAATGGTACAGAGTTCAAGAATCAGCTAGTAGTGCATATATATGTGCACAATATGGTATTAAACAAACTTTTGTGACAGCTTATCATCCACAGGCTAATGGCCTTGTTGAGAGAACCAATCGTAAAATCCTAGAAATACTGCGTCCAATTGTCAGTGGTTTTCAATACGCATGGGAGGATTGGTTACCGCAGGTTGCAGAGTCTATAAATGGGTCAGTTAATAGCTCTACGGGCAAAACACCCTACTACATTGTCTATGGTACAGATAAACGTCTACCTTACGACATCCTTACAGTTGCGCCATACCCGGATTATAATGCGGATGATTTCGCGGCAAAACAAATTCATGTCTTTACAGATATTCTTGCCCAAGTACGATTACATCTAGCGGCGTCAGGCGCCGAAATGATCATCAAGCAACATAAACATGCTAAACCTGTCGCATTAAACGTTGGGGACGCTGTTATGTTAAGAGAACCTGAAAGGAACTCCAAACTTTTGGCAAAATTTTCTGGTCCATTCCGCATAATCTCAAAAGAATCAGGCAACAAATTCAAAATTTGGAAGCCTAACGCACAGATTGCAGATGTCGTGCACGCGGATCGTCTGAAGAAGACCCAGATAAATGTATTACCTCCAGTTGATGATGATGTGATTGATACCTCCTTACAGATTGTCCAGAAGCAGAGTGTCCCAAATGACTATTGTATGAAACTTCGTTCTGCACGTAGACGTTAAATCGTTTGCAATTCCTTACAGAATGGCTTGGATCATCAGTGTGTTGCTTCTACCCTGTTGTTGCACCGTTGTGTTGACAGACATGTACACATCAGTCCTCAAACCGGGTGCACGAGTGACACCTCTCGGACGCGTTCTCATAGTTGAGGACGTGGTGAACATCAAGTATGAACTACATCCACTACTCCAACTTCCGCGTCAGATGGAAAACGTCGATGGCCAACTACAGTCAGCATTGGACATCCTTCATGGTCTCAGCACAGCTTCTAAGAATTCGACAATAGTTTCACAAACTATAGACCTTCTACACTTTCGTCTCCAGAACCTTCGCGAGCTTCTTGTCGATGTTGGGAAAAATCTACCTGCGTCTCAAGCGGATCTTCCTAAAGAAGTGCATTCTCAGGCGCGACGAAAAAGGGGTCTCTTTAATTTTGTGGGTCTCATCCAAAGCGCCTTATTTGGCACGGCAACGGCCGATGATGTAGCTAAATTGGGGGACCGAATGAACGTTGTCGTTCAGGCTGTATCTCAACAGAATCGTGTTATTTCTCAAACCTTTCACGCGATTACTGCTCGAGAATCAAAGGTTAATGCAATCATAGTGGAGTCTAACCAAGTTTCGAGGATTGTTACTAGGTTACAGAAAGCAATCCCGACGTTAGAATGGCTCCTTTATTTCACAGAATATTTGCATGCTGCGGAAATTTCGGTTCATAAAATTGTAACCTCTAAAAATGAACTAATAGACAGCATTGTAGATGCCGGGATAGGAAGTGTGGACGCGAAGCTTGTGCCTGTGCAGAAGCTTCTTGAAGCTTTAAAGATAGCCAAGTTGCAGTATCATTTAACTCCTATTTTTAATGATAATGAGGTTCAATATTATTACCCACTATTGGAGTCAACCCTCATGTACACTGCAATTCTGATCCACATTCCTATGCGAGGGCAACATGAGTATAATGCATGGCATTTAGAACCCTTCCCCTGTTTTGTAAACGACACACTGTATACCCTGGATAGGCCTAAAGAACTTTTCTTAGTAGATGAAGAGTATTCTTTGTTATCAATAGAGGATTCTGAGGTACTGTCACGGTGTAAGTCGTCTTATCTACACCTACACGTATGTCCAGCCTACATGTTCGCGTTTATTCCTGCTGCAGAGGGAATATTTGAATTGGCAGTCATACAACCAAATGTACGCACAGCGCTAGCGCAATGCAGTTATAGGCCAGTTAGCCTAAAGACTGTGTTTCACGCTCATCTTCACAATGTGCAGTGCTTGTTCTTTCCAAATCTCACTACTGTCATTTTAAAATGCCATGATGGTGTTAAGCAGCTAGTTGTGAAAGGGCATTGCAAGGCTCCTGATTACTGTGAAATTACTTGTGGTGCATTACGGACCTTGCCTACTCATCAGCATTTTGTTTTAAATATAAAACTCAAGTCTGCTTTAATTCAACTTCCTGTAATGAATTTCACTATTAAGGATATTCAAATAGTATCAGAGAAATTAAAAGTTTTAGCTTTCTTGAACGAGACACATTTTGCTGATTTGAAAAATAACTTGCCATTTTACCTATCACGGGAATTTGCACTACCAAGTCTTACAATTCCCTCTATTTTGTTAATTCTGGCAATTATGTTCCTGTTCTGTTATTACAAGGCAGTGTCATCCAAATTCAACATTGTTCATAACATACTAACCCGTACGAAACTAAAGTATAGGTCCCATGTAGTAGCTAATACCCCTACAGTAGCAGAATCCCCAGCTTAGTGTCTACATTTCTGTTTATAACATGGTTAGGGTTGTCTAGGATGTACTGTACTCTGTGAGTTATTTAGGCCTCACGGAACTCGGCTGGTAGGTGACCGAGCGATGTAATGGGCCCCTATCTCATCAACAGAACATATTATATAAATGGGTCAATACATCTGATATTATATTCAGATTCACCACCCTGTAACTTTCCACTGTCTATGAGTAAGACATGAGTTGTACACGTGAGAGGGCAACTCTCCCAAGAGGGTAGAAGCCCATCGATGGCAGCATATCTATGTAAGCCTGCACTGCGAAGCCCTTACTCCTCAGTCCCTCACAGCAACTTATTATCGTAAGGACGTGATCTCACGTTTATATTACATAAACGCTGTCCCTTTCTCATTCACTCATATACAGTGGAACTTACGGTCGATCTACACTCAGGAATTATAGATATAATCCTTTTATAATAAAACTAGGAACTACAGTTTGGGTTTCGTTACTTAAACCTAAATAATAAATATATGTGAACGGCCTGGTTAATTGGACAATCCAGCCGATTCAATATTATGCTGGTCAGGCTCACCGGTCTATAGTTGTTCGTGGAGTGACGATCGCCCTTCTTGAAGATAGGAGTCACATAAGCCACTTTTCATTCGCTGGAGACCTTTTGTTCATCCAGGCATTTACAAAACAGGATCTTCAGGGGCTCGGCAAGCTCGTTGCACAACTCTCTTAGCACTCTAGGATGCACCATGTCAGGGCTGAGACTCTTATGAACCTTTAGCTTTGACAGTTTATTTCTAATACCCTCTTCTGTGAACACAATGTGGGTCAGTGCTGAGTCGAACCGTCTGTCCTCAAACGTAAGAAGGTTAATCGCATCCTCTCTTGTGAACACCGAGGAAAAAAACTGTTCAATGCCTCAGCTTTATCCTGGTCAGAATCTGCAAGGTCGTACAACAAGCCTAACGCATTCTTGACTACAAGAATATAATATAATATAATATAATATAATATTGTAGGAATTCGTGGTATAATGTTGTCCTGCACTCAGGATGGATGGAAACTCTAATGTGGTTTTCTTGTATAATATAAGTTATATGATAGACAGTCTGGTGCTGGAGGTGCCGTGTGGTGAGGAGCTGCTCAGTAGAGACGTTCGGTGAGTAGCGTGTTGAAGGAGGTAGATGTGCAGGAGCTTCGTTAGAGAAGATGTTGCCTGTTGCTGGCCTCCTGGTTGAATGAAAGCTGGACAGCGTGGAGCTTGCTGGAGGAGGTGTTGCGTGTTCAGGAAGATGGGCAGAATGAGAGCTGGTTGGTGAGGAAGCTCAGAGAAGGACAGCTGGTGGGTCGCCATGCTCGCTGGTGGGAGCGAGGACCGCCAGGCAGGCGAGGAGAAGCGAGGGCCGCCAGGCAGCGGCGGAGGAGGAGGTGTTGCTTGTTCAGGAAGAGAGACCAGAATGAATCTCAATGGAGAGACAGAGCTTATATACCCAGCAGCCGCGAGTCCTCTATGAGTCATGTTGGGAAAACCCGAGAAAGCCGCCGGTCTCTAGTTCCGTTGCTAGGTTACCGTAACATCTGGTGTCGCCGCTCGCTTGGTTGCTAGGGAAGGCGTCGCAGGTGGGATGCAGCTACTCAGTTTGTAGTGGAGACATCCACTACAATATAATGTAATATAATATAATATAATATAATATAATATAATATAATATATTATATTATATAATCAATAAAGGCAGCATATAAACATACACATATATAACACTATTTCTTCCTTTCAAAAAGAAAGCATGGCTGCTACAAATCCTAAATAAATACAACTTACAGAATTATATATGGCATGGAAGAAGAGAATAGAACACAAGAAATATAACTTCCTAACTAAACAGTTTTCAAAGGCAAGTTCACAATTCAGATAATCAGAGGTCTAATTTCATTAAAGTGAAATGACCACGGTCGTACACGTCAGTTAACGTAAAATCAGACGATTCACATTACGCTCAATAGCCCACAAAACATGTAGCTAGGCGTTCTTTATATAAGTTCCCCGTCTGAAGAGTCCGTTTTCTCATCGCTTCAGGACGTCTGAGTCTTCCGTTTTCTCTAAATCTTAGAGTGCACCTGAGACTTCATTATTCCTTAGTATAATGACACAATTTGAAATTGCAACGGTGGTTGCATATGTTGAGGCAACTTAGATATGTCTGATTACAGTTGGAACATTCAAGATCCTTTGTGAGTGATGTTGAAGGCTTCAACTGTCTTTATAGTTAGTAAAACTTGTCAAGTAAGTGAGTGTCGAGTCTGTCAGTATGAGTGGCATATTAGGGTGTGTCATACGGAGGCAAATTTTTTTTTTTTGAGTTTGAAAAATCGGCCCATGGTATTAATGATGTACTTCTATGTGCAGAATCATGTGATATTTTCAGATTTGAAAAGTTTTCATTTTTTGCTAGGTAAATTTTAACTTGAAATCTTATGAAAATTCAGTATTCCCACCCTTTTACCAACACCACTAAATAGCTTATTTAAAGTAAAGTAAATGTATCAGGTTAATTTATTAGGATGAAAATGATCCAGAATAGTGAAACGAATGATCTTGACACATTTATTAAATTTATTATTCCTTTAGAAAACAAAATCATCAAATACAAAAACCGGTTTTACTACTACGACCCGGTGTTGCTGCACACCATAGAGAACATGTCTTTCTTGCTTCTGTTTCTACTCATCACCTCCCTGCTGACCACCTGAGCTCGGATGTAGCCTTCCCTCCTCTCCTGGCTGTACACGTGACTGCTGGCCTCGCTCACTTGCTGTACACAACGCTCTATACTCTGGGTGTGCGAGGGCCAGGCAGGGACATGCATGGGGTTGTCCAGGAAAGCTCTGACTTGAACATTGGTGAGGCTGCAGGTAAGAGGGGGCTCACTGACCCTGAAGGAATCGTCACCAACTGATTCGTCATGCCCAGATCCTCTCATAAGTCTCATATCCAAGATCTTTTTGACTGCCACTCTTCTCTCCTCCTCATCCTTACTGCAGAGCATTGTCTGCAGAACTGCCTCGGGATGAGCATACCAGGAAGATCTCCTCACAGTCTGCTCCACAATCTGAGCAACCTTCCTTGGCTGACTCCTCAGGAGCTCAAGCTGGAAGAGAACATGCCTCGGACCTTCGGAGAACGATGACTTGACCTTGGTGTTGAACCAATTTGGCAAGTAGACACTCACGATGAATTGGACAATAAGTCTCAGGTTGTGAAGCTGGTTCCCTTTCAGTTTATGATGAGCGACCCAAATTCTGCAGAACCTGAGAGCCGTTGTGAGCCACCTAGAATGTAAGACTGGACATATCTGCAGGTAAGCAAGTCTATCAGGCATGACCCCAGTTTTGATGGCACTGCAAATCATGTAACCATAGTACTGGTCAGTACTCAGGTCATCAATGACAGTATGTGCAAGCTCAACGAGTGGAGGGCCAACTGTGATTTTTTCAAAGCTCGGATTTATTTCTAACTCAGTGGCAGTTTGAAAGAGTCTTGCCATCCAGCTCCTGGATCAGATGTCTGAGTGGCAACTCGTTGGGGTGGAGGTCACAAACAATCCAGACCAGCTTCCTCCCAATCTTCCGCTCTATCCACTGTATGACCCCCCCTTGCCACCCTGTGTTCGTGTTGGTGCTGTCCCCTCCAATGGCCTGCAGGGTCTGGTCTACGTTCCTCTCTCTGAGCCAGTTCACAATGTTATCTGCCACTATCTCAGCTGGTTTCCTGATGTCATCTTTCTCTGGAGTGAAATGCAACAAATACTTCCCTCCTGGTTCACTGCAGCAGGAGTAGTGTTCCTCCCTTCACCATGGCAGGGAACAACTTGTCAGAATCTCCAACTTTCATGAACACTTTAGTGTCATCCCTTCTCCCATCAAAGAACAAACAATTGATTCCATTTTCTCTTATCCCTTATCAAACTCCTCTTCTAGGTTACTGACAAGTTTCTCCTGAGCTCTCCTTACTTTGTTATGATCTATCACCAGGTGAACATCATCAGGTGTTATCAAACCACCGTCAATCCAGGCAGCTGTTGCTATCTCTGCAGTTTCTCTGAGACCAGTGTCGCATGCTGGCCAGAGCTATGCTCGGATATCTTTCCTATTTCGAATCTTATGCCTGGAAGGTTTGGGATCATTATTTTCTGGGTTAGGGACAAAGTCACCATTCTCCTGGTCAGCACTCGGATCAGCCATGGGGAAGTCATTAAACTCTGAATCAGCTTGACTCCAATCATCGGCCTTTTTTACCTCACCCTGGGCCTTCTCAAGTCTCTTTTCCTCGGCAACTCTTCTCCTCTTCTGTCTCTCTGTGGCAGCCTCCTGTCTCTTGGACTCCGGAATATCTTGGCTAGAAATCATGAGAGCCCCTATACTGCCAGTCTTCTCTCTCTGTGCTTTGACAAATGCCAGTTCGATCACAGGAATCTTCAGTTCACGCTTGCAAATACAGGAGATGTGGGCCTCGGATTTACAGTCACGATCCCATCCAAACTCAGGACAGAGAACAATTGGGCACTTGCAAGTAATTATGTCAAATAACTGGTCCAGTTGCTTGGCAAAGCTGTCCTTAACTGCAAGTTTTCCTCTCCCAAGAGAGATATCTCTTGCCTTTCCCAACTGGCTAGCAGTCTCTCACTAATCTTCTTCTGACTTGTTATGACTGGAGGCTTGAACTGAGCGTTAGCCAGAGTACTATGCCAAGACAGCTTTGGTCATATCACTGGCAATGTCTTTGTTTGTGTAAGTTCTTTGGTTCTTTTCACTGATTTGCCTGATTAAAACACCGTATCTCAAAGCATCTCTCAATGTAGGCAACTCCGACTTCAGGAGCTCTCTCCCAGACCCAAGATAGTGACTGAGATGGCTGGATTTTTGGTTCCTCGTCCTGACACAAACAGCCATCGCAAATATTATCAACTTATAAATGCATCAGAATCTGAAACAGAAAAAAATATTGTTAGTTGGGTTGTTAAAGAATGAAGTCAGAAAGCAATGTTCACTATTTAATTGTAATCCACTAATGCAGCTGTACGTTAGATTTTCGATAAATTTCACGCTAAAATTTACCTAGCAAAAGGTTGCAAAATATTGAAACTGAAATTATTTTCTGTTTATATACACTAAAATCTACCAAAAAAGTGATGGGCCATTAGTTTTAGCTGATCTTCCCTCCTATGACACACCCTAGTGGCATATCCTTATATCGTCCTTGGAGATAGCCATGAGTTTCCAAGTGCTACTGAAGTTAGATTATTTTGATGCCCAAACATCAGAGAATCTGATGTTTGTAGTTTAGTTAGTGTCAGTTAGCTATTTAAGAAATTCCATAATCTCCTGGAAAGATTCTGTCAAACTCAAAATCAAGACCTCACGGCTCTCCTCAGGAAGAATTCCTTGCCTCTGGTCTGCGGTTTCCTGTAAGTTGAGTGGTTAGTGCGTGTTTAACGTCCATTTCACTTTTTCCTGACAAACTCAATCTCTGATTAGATTATAACAATAGACATAAGAAATTCACCTGACCCGTGACACTGACGTTCATAGTTGAGTGTAAAATGACCGAGTCGAATAGAATTTCTGTTGTTGGTGAGATTAGCCTTTCTGGTATGTATGAGTAGGCCGGAACTGCCCCAGGCTCACATATATACGAATGCACATGGAAGAATCACACGCTCCTGACTCTTTCTCAACGCATCTCCAGATATGTGAACGATTGTTTCCCACCATCAGTTTAACTTAGTCGATTTTGTGAATATCAGTGTTCCTGTTTTAACATAGTGAAATAATCATGTGCCAAGTAATTCGAGTAAAGTAAGTGTCGTCTGTATTGCTGCCAGACGTATAGTTATGAGTATTTGAGTTATACATACACGCTCGTGACTCTTCCTCAACGCATCTCCAGGCACTGTCTGTGTTGGCACTGTAGTGGATTTCTCCCCTACAAACGCTGCTTGTCGCTGAGTAGCCGACCCCGCGAATTCCACAGTGTATGCCTCGTGGTCTAGGTCAACCAGCGCCGCCCACGGAGCGGGGGTCAACTACTAAGACACGCCTACCCCCCGCTATTTAAGACCTGACCTCGTGGTGATCTCTCTCTTTTCTACCTACACCAACCAGCCAGCAACACCTTCTCCTCCTCCTCCGCCTGCCTGGCGGTCCTTGCTCCCGCCGGAGAGCATGGCGACCCACAAGCTGGTCCTCCTCTGAGCATCCTCACCAACCAGCTCTCTCTTCTTCTAGCTACAGCCGCAGCAAGCTACACCACCTCCTCCGCCGCTGCCTGGCGGCTCTCGCTCCCGCCGGCGAGCATGGCGACCCACAAGCTGTCCTCCTCTGAGCATCCTCACCAACCAGCTCTCTCTACATCACGCTTGTAACCACGCTGCCACTTCCCAGCACCAAGCTGCATTGTACATCCAATACTACATGTATACAGAGAGCACATTGTGAGTTTTCTTTCTCCATCCCATCCTGAGTGTGAACCCCAAACATCTCGTACCCCACAGTACCACTACCCAGGTTCGGTAGCCACCTATGGGCAAGATGGTTCTTGAAGGATGTTTTTAATATGGCGAGATTAGAATCCAAGAACAGGACTACCCAGGGAATCCTGTGAAGATACTGCACTAAGTCTACCCCGAGGCACTCCTTGCGAGCGAAATTCGGCTGTCGGTGTAAACAACTCCCGCGAACAGTGGACTCAGTCTTGTGACTATTGTCCGCTCCATTGATCTTGGTTATATGTACTGAGTAGTATTGGTATCTATGATTGGGGAATAATTAGCAGAAATATAGTTATCCCAGGTTGAGTATTAAGCAGTGGTACTGTTGTTATAGGAGTTGAGTCCACCAACCAGGTTTACTACCACTGAATGCTAGTTAAAGTGCCATGTTGTTCATTCCGAACTAACAGGAGGTGTTTAATAATATATTAATTTTGGATCTTGTTGAGTGTTATATAATCATCTGTATTGACAATGAAATAATTTAACAGTTGTGCAATGATGTAATAAGTAATGGAAATCTATTTTTCTGTGTGTAAAGTAAGACCTAAGTGGTCCAGTCTTGTCTGAGTGTAATTAATTAACATCTTGTTCACTCCATACGTGAATAAATATTGGATAAGTAAACTACAAGTATCACCGCTCTATTCCTTCTACCCATTGGTTCTCAGGCAAAAAACTTAACAAGGAGCGAGACATCTTTGGCTGTATTCATTCATCCAGATAGCACGGTAATGCAGAGGGAACAGCACAAGAAGCTCCTGCAGGACTTGAAGCAGAAGAGGGTTGAGTCAAGGAGGAACGGGGACGGGTGTACATGGGTTATATTCAGGGGTAGGGTAGTGGAAGCAAGTGTGCCGACACAGGGCAAGGGGGCAGCAGCGCACCCTCCACCCGCGACTGCCGTGTAAACAATGACATTTCTAACCACACCCTGCAAAATATAGTGTACTTAGCAAATGCTGCAGCTTCTGAGAATGGGGAGGGGGCAGGGTTACTACTAAGAGCAGAGACATTACCGAGAACAAATTCTGGCTTGAATGTCATGTACACTAATACTGACTCGTTTCTTGATAAGAGAGAGGAGTTTGAAACACTACTGAAAGTACACCAACCAGATATTGTGAGAATTGTAGAACTGTTGTACAAGAACAGGAGAATCGACCCAGAGGAGCGTGATTTCAGTATTGCTGGATATGACTCATTTACGAACCTTTCTCCAGAAACTTGCAAGAGGGATGTGGTTATCTATGCTAGGCAAGACCTTAGAGCCAGCCAGGCGAGGGTACAGGGAGAGGATGTTTTTGAAGAGTCCAAGTGGTGTAAAATTAAGTTAAAGGGAGGGGACCTACTTATCATCGGGTGTATCTACAGATCTCCAAACTGTGGCCCACTAAATCAAAGGAACTTAAGAGCTTTAATAGACAATGCTGCAATGCTCAACCCTAGCCACCTCCTTATCATGGGGGACTTTGACTATGGCGACATCGACTGGAGAAAGGAGTTCACCCCAAATGACTTGAATAACCCTGCTACTCTTTTTGTAGAAACTCTGAGAGAAAATTTTCTGTTTCAACATGTTAGAGACCCCACACATTACAGAGGGGAGCAAACACCCAAGCCACTTGACCTCATCATAACAAATGAGGAGGGTATGGTGGCCTAACTGGAACACCTTGCCCCAGTTGGCACCAGTCACCATATAGTGTTGTCATTCAGATTTAACTGTTACCTAGTTCAGGATAAGGCCAGGCCAAGGTGCAAATATTACAAGGGAAGTTACAACGGGATGAGGGAAGAGATGAGAGGTATCAACTGGCATGACTCAATGAGGCACAAGAACGCAGACACTACGCTGAATATCATAACTAGCAAAGTAACCCATTTGATCGATAAATATATACCCAAGACCAAACCTGTAGGCTATGTATCTATGCTACTGTGCCGCGTAGCAATCTTGTATATAAGCTACTGTGCCGAGTAGTATTTATATATGTAATTACGTGGCAACACTGCATGTGTTATGTGGCAACATTGCCCCGAGGCTGCCATATGGCAAGGCAGTCTCAGTCTGACTCTGTGGGCCGTGCATGGCACACGCAAGTCACCACTTGTATTTCTCCTATCCGAATAAATGGACTTCAGTGTTACCCGGTGTTTCCCTACCCATCACTGCATTCTTCAGGGAACACTTGGAACCTTCATGGCGCAGTGAGTAGGATCTGCGGACTTACAAGTGTGTGAACAATGCCGACGGTTACATCTGCAGGCGATGTGCATGTCGACTAGTGTGTTGTGTTGTGTTTCGCTGCGACGTGCAGTGTTGCTCCGTCACAGTGCGTTTTAGTGATGGTGGCAGTGTTAGTGTCAGTGTATTAGTGTGTCTAGAGCTGAGAGTTGAGCATTGGCCTCTTTTTTGTGGTACCCAAGGAGCACACAGGCGTACATCCTTCTCGTGTGACATCCGGGGAGACACTGACGGTTTTGCCTCCGCCAGCCACCACACTCTGCTCTCTGAGACACACACACACACACACACACACACACGCACGCACGCACTCACGGACAGAACAGTGGACTCTATGCATTATTTCTGCGCTGTTTATGTCATATATATGTGGTTCGAGCTAAATAGCGCAGTTCAAGCATAGTAAGATGGGCGGTAAGAAGGGACAACGTCAAGATGGGAGACACGACTCCCCACCACCTTCTCCTCTACTGGGCACAGTTGGAGCTTCTGCGCCCACCACCCCTCATCCTTCACCTACAGCGACGGACATTGCAACAATTCTGAGGTGGATGGATCACAGGGACCAGAGACGCAGAGAGATGGAACTTCAGAGGGAGGAGACACGAAGAGAGGAGGAAAAGGCACACTTTGATGCAATATTGGCGACCCTGGCGCTAACCCACCCTCCCTCACTCGCACACCAAGGCGCCAGTACCCTCCCTCCACCACCACACCAGCATCCTCCAGGTACTCTTGCTACTCTAACAGCTCCCAAGGCATCTGTTCAACCCCCACTCGCCCTCTCACCAGATGTCACGTTTCAGCTTTTTCGTGAGTGGAGGCGGCGTTAGACAGATTACTCCACGATGGTGGACCTTGACAGCATGCCTCCAAACAAACAGCTCATTCAACTGCGGTGTGTTTGTCGCTGGAGACCCAGAGAGTTTTGGAGCACAAGTTGCAAGTGCCTCCCGATTCTACCTCTTCAGTGACGGATGTGCTCGACCTTTTGCAGGAGCACGTTAAGGGTCGGAATAACGAGGCTTTGCATCGCCGCGCCTTCACCAGCTGCAAGCAGGCGGAGAATGAATCCTTTGACTACTTTTTTGTAAGCTTGAAGAGTTTGTCAGAGGATATCAACGTCTGCAAAGCGCACAGCCGGGAATGTGAGGAAGCCTGGATCAAGCACGGGATCTTGGCAGGTGTCAGACAAGAAGAGTTGGTGCAGCGACTCATTCCCCTGGACGCCTCCTCCACACTCCAGGTGGTAGTGACTGAATGTCGGTCATACGAGGCCACCAAGTCCGCCACCTCTGCCTTACGGGCCCCACCTGCTGTGAGGGCTATCTCACAATACAAGAAGGGTAAGAAGGCGGCCAACAACGTGAAGGCTGCCGCACGTTCTTCCACGCCCCCGCCTGGTGCTTCCTGTGGCAGCTGTGGAAAGCAGCATGGCCACAAGACATGCCCGGCCGCCGACGCACTGTGTCGTGGATGTGACCGTAAGGGCCACTGGTCTAACACAGAGAGGTTCCCTGCACGACGCCACAAGTGTCAGGCCTGCGGTCGCTATGGACACTACGACAAGTGCTGCCGCCAACCCAAGGAGGAAAGCAGCGCACTTCCCTCGGGGTGGTTCGCACACAGCCCCCTTCAGATGGCCCACGCACCCCAAGCAGCAGCTGAGTCACATCAGAAGGGTGGACTCGACCACATGCCCCAGGGCTACCCCTTCCCCTACCATCCGCGTCGCCGTCACACACGGTGATGTGTCGGGTCACATCGAGGTGATACCGGACACCGGCGCTGATACTACGGTGATAGGCGTGAAGCACCTCCAGAAACTGGGCCTCACTAAACGCGGCCTGGGACCACCGCCGCAGCTGCAGTACTACAATGCGGACGGTTCCCAGATGCCAGACGCTGTGGGCTCCTTTCAAGCGGAGATCACTTACGGCGATAGGTCGTGTCACGGATGGATCGACGTGCAGCCTTCTCTCGCTACACCCTTGTTGTCGTGGGAACACTGCAAGGAGTTAGGTGTGGTGCCCAGAGACTTTCCTGAGCAGATCCCAGCTGCTCGGTACACCGCCAGCAGGGTGCGTGCGTCAACGAGCGACACGCCTGGCACTGCTGCACAGAGCTGCCCAGAACCCACGTCCACTCCTACCCACACAGGACGCTCCCCTGCCCAGATCCTGAATGGTCACCCTCTCCGCTCTTGTGTTCCTGCACACGCCAAGGCCTCTGCGAAGCAGTGGCAGACCAGAGCCGAGAGCTGCGACCGCCGCGCCGCTTCACGTGCCCAGGACACCAAGGCTCGGTATGACGACCGTGCCCACCCTCTTCAGCCACTGGAGATTGGTGCCCTTGTCCGCGTCCAGGACCCGACGACGACACGTTGGGACAAGGTGGGCATAGTGATGGGCGTCGGCCGGTCGCGGGACTACAAGGTCAGGATGCCGAGCGGCCATGTCTGGTGGAGGAACCGCCACTTCCTCCGGCCAGTCCCACCCCCTGCTGCTGGCCCCCTGACCGAGGACGAGTCCCCTACACCTCACGAGGATCCGCCCCACAGTGCACCTCGACGCTCGGAGCGACTTAGGACTAAGAAGTCCGCTCAAGACAATGACTATGAGCGTGAGGTGGGGAGGGAGATGTACGTTATGTATGTATGCTACTGTGCCGCTTAGCAATCTTGTATATAAGCTACTGTGCCGAGTAGCAACCTTGTAAATAAGCTACTGTGCCGAGTAGCATTTATATATGTAATTACGTGGCAACACTGCACGTGTTATGTGGCAACATTGCCCCGAGGCTGCCATATGGCAAGGCAGTCTCAGTCTGACTCTGTGGGCCGTGCATGGCACACGCAAGTCACCACTTGTATTTCTCTTATCCGAATAAATGGACTTCAGTGTTACCCGGTGTTTCCCTACCCATCACTGCATTCTTCAGGGAACACTTGGAACCTTCAAAACCCAGTGCCTCTAGGAATACGAGGGGATCCCTACACATGAACCACGCGGCGGTCAACAAAGTTTAGAAGTAAACCTAGAAATTCAGGACGTGAGTTGGGTCCAACGATGAGCAGGACAGGAGGATGTATGCGAGAGCCAGAAAAAAAGCAAAGATAGAGTGTAGAAGGGCTGAAAAAGAGTTCCAGAGGCTGGTTGCAAGCGAGGTCAAGTCAAACCCAAAGGCGTTTTACCGCTACGCAAAGTCGAAATTAAAAACACGAGTAGGAGTATCAGACCTGAGGCTTGAAGATGGTAGTTACGCAGATTCTGACCAGGATAAAGCTGAGGCATTGAACAGCTTCTTTTCCTCGGTGTTCACAAGAGAGGATGCAATTAACCTTCCTGTGTTTGAGGGCAGACCGTTCGACACAGCACTGACCCACGTTGTGTTCACAGAAGAGGGTATTAGAAATAAACTGTCCAGGCTAAAGGTCCATAAGAGTCCCGGCCCTGATATGGTGCATCCTAGAGTGCTAAGAAAGTTGTGCAACGAGCTTGCCGAGCCCCTGAAGATCCTGTTTTGTAAATGCCTGGATGAACAAAAGGTCCCCAGTGAATGGAGAGTGGCTTATGTGAATCCTATCTTCAAGAAGGGCGATCGTCACTCCACGAACAACTATAGACTGGTGAGCCTCACCAGCATAATATGTAAAGTACTTGAGAGTATTACCAGAGATTGCAGTGATGGAACATCTACTACGAAACAACCTTGTAAAGGATTGCCAACACGGTTTTATGCCGGGGCGCTCCTGCTTAACACAATTGCTCAAGGTATTCGATATTTGGACCCATATTCTGGAACGTGGTGGTAATATCGACATTATTTACCTAGATTTTGCCAAGGCTTTCGAAAGTGTACCCCACGAAAGGCTGAAATCAAACTGGAAGGGTACGGAATTCGGGGAAATGTCCTAGGGTGGATAGAAGACTTTCTACATGACCGCAAGCAGTCTGTGGTGATTAATGGCACGAAATCACCATCCGTACCTGTCACAAGTGGGGTACCACAGGGCAGTGTATTGGGCCTGCTGTTGTTTGTTTGTTTCATAAATGACATGCCTGACGTTGTACACTCCTCCAAACAAATGTTTGCCGATGACGCCAAGTTATTTCGGGAAATCAAGAACCAAGCGGACTGTGAAGAGCTGCAGAAGGACCTCTGTGGGCTCCAAGAATGTCGAAGAAATGGCTGCTGAGATTCAATGTCACGAAGTGTAAGAGGATGCAACTGGGGCATACCAACGGTAAGGAGGCGAATCATATGTTCCAACGGGATGAAGAAACTGCACTATTTGAGACTGAATGTGAGAAGGACCTAGGTGTGTATGTTGACAATGAGCTGAAGTTCTCGGGCCATTGCGAGAAGAAGGTAAATCAGGCAAATAAATTATTGGGTCTTATAAGAAGGTCGTTCAGATATCTAGACGGTCCGTCCCTCGTAAGAGTCTTCAAGAGTGAAGTGCTTCCCCATCTGGAGTATTGTCACCCCGTCTGTTCCCCGAGATATGCTAGGGACTGTCAGTTGGTTGAAAATGTTCAAAGGAGGGCCACCAAACAGGTGCCTGCACTTTGTCACCTCAGCTACCCTGAGAGATTGGAGAGCCTGAACTTGCCTAGCTTATACTACAGACGGGCAAGGGGTGACCTAATTGAGGTGTATAAGCATCTCAAAGGACACTACTCAGTCGAGTGTCCTTACTTGGAGCTGGTGGACGCTCGCCCCACAAGGGGTCACAGCTCAAGATTGAAGAAGCCGCAAGTCCAGAAAACTGTGAGGGCAAACTTTTTCGGAGTGAGGGTTGTAAACTCTTGGAACAATCTACCAGAAAGTGTTGTGACGGCACCGAGTGTGAGCTCTTTCAAGACAAGACTTGACCAACATTGGAGCGGGTTCAGGTACATTCAGGAGCTGGTGCATGCCCAGTACTTGCCAACAGTGCCCAAGCAGCTAACGAGCTGATCTTTTGGTGAAGAGGATAAAAGAAAAGGAAAAGTAATCAGAGACGTGACCGATCGCCCAAGCAGCTAACGAGCCGATCAGAGGTGAAAGGGATAAAAGAAAAGCAAAGGAAAAAAAAATAACTTTTGTAACTCACGTGCCTAGAAGCTCACTAGAACGCTACTTAACAATTCACTAAGATATGTTATATTCTAATAAAAGTCTGGGTGGTGGCAGCCTACCGTTGAAAGTATAATAAGTGTTATAATAAGAATGACATGGTTTCCTAGACTAATCCATTGTTTAGAATGTAACTACAACAGGATTTAATTGAGAGAAAGTAAGGACATAAAATTCAGAAAAATGCAATAATATATATGAAACAAGAAATAAAGTAAAGAAAAGAATATTGAAGAATAAAGAGAATAAATATATAAGAATAAATAGAATAAATCTGAAGTAAGGTAACGGACCCTTACAACAGGTCTCCTAACTCTGTTTGATCTTCTAGGAATATTCCCTCCATCAAGTTTTACAGGAGTTTCACTTGCACTCTGTGCATTATCAGTGACATTATGTATTATTACCACAGTCAGTTGACACAGTGAGTGGCTGCTGGGAAACATCATCTTTGACCTCATCACCATGATGATCATCTGCAAATGTGTCAAGTTTATCATCATGTTCTGGTGCTACATTCATCTCGTCATGTCCCTGAATGATATGATCCACATGAACATTTCTCAAAGAGTTAGCTCATTTCACTAAATATGTCCTAGATCCACATACCTTGTCAATGACACCAGTTATCCACTTTGCATGTACAGTATCACTGTAATGAGCGACTATTTCTTTTTATTCTATCCTCCAGATTTATTCTATTTCATATATTTCTTCTCTTTTATTTTTCAATATATTCATATTCTTTATATTTTTCTTTCTTATATTCTTATTTACTTATTTTCTTGCTCATGTCTATTTTTTATATTAATCTTTTCTGGTGTATATATTTAATAATTTCATATGCTGTGTCTTTATTTCTACAGTCTAAGTATATACCTTATATTTCTCTGCTTACTGTATATTTTCCAAGTCAATATTCTTTTCTTTACTTCATTTCTTTTCATATATAGTATCGTATTTTCTGAATTTCTATGTCCTTACCTTTCTGAAGTATACCCTCTCTTAATTATATTCTAAACCATGGATTAGTCTGGGGAAACCATGTCATTCTTATTCCAACACTTATTATACTTTCAACGGTAGGCTGCCACCACCCAGACTTTTATTAGAATATAACATATCTCATGGAACTGTTAGGTAGCCTGCTAGAGAGCTTCTAGGCACGTGAGTTACAATAGTTATTTTCTGAGAATCAATGTGTAGAAGGAATAGAGCGGTGATACTCGTAGTTTACTAATTTAATATTTATTAAAATATGGAGTGAATAAGATGTTAATTAATTACACTCAGATCAGACTGGATCGCTTAGGTCTTACTTTACATTAATAGCAAAATAGATAATTTCCTGATTACAACATTATACACTCATGATATTACTTCATTGTCAATACAGATGATTACATAACACACTCGACAAGATCCAAAATTAAGATATTATCAAACACATCCTGTTAGTTCGGAATGAACAGCATGGCACTTTAACTAGCATTCAGTGGATTCAACTTCGATAACAACAGTACCATTGGAAACACCAACATTCATGGGTTTAATACTTAACCTGGGATAACTATATGTCTGCTAATTATCACTAATCATATACAACAATAATACTTTGGCCCATATAACTGTAAAGGGTGTCCCAGTGTCATGGTCACGTTGACTGCTGATCTATTTAACTAATGATTCTTATTAAACTCCACGACGGCAAAACATGAGTGAGTTAGCGACCCCTGAGAAGACGTGTTTTTCCCCATAGACGCTACACTTGTGTTTCCCTCCCAGAGTCCCGCCTTTGTGAAGACAGTTATCAATGCTTTGTTATTCCACTTTCTCCTGGGAAGCTCAATCTTGAATTAGTCTGTGTAAATCAACTCAGGTAATTCGCCAGACCTTTGTCAACTGAGTGTCATCTTTGAATGAGTAACAGTTAGTTTGTTTGTGATTATTGTCATTGCGTGAGTAGCGATCACTGGCAACTCAGGGGTATATATACCCAAGATGAGGCAGGGAGACCGTTCCCTGACGCTGCTCCAATGTTTCTCCAGATAATGTTATGTGTAGCCATTCAGTTAATTCAGTCAATTGTAATGAATATCAGTGTTCATCAGTGTTCATGCTTTGACAGTTGAATTGTCATCCACCCAGTGTAGAAGTAATATAACGTCTGTCGTCTAGACAAGAGAGTTGTTTGTGTTGTCATGCTTCCCAGTCCGTTCCCTGACGCTGCTCCAATGTTTCTGATTCTTGCATCGTTCAACCACGGCCCCGGATGTAGTAGAAACCCAGCAGGAATCATATATGAAATGATGGCACCGATGCGGCCTGATTAATGTGCTTCACTGCCTCGTTGGGCCAGACCCCAGACTCGTCATGTGTCTGGCTACTACCGACCACAACAATGGTCGTGAGCCCCAGTGTTCTACCCTGGGTTACTCCTTGGAAGTATATGTCCACAGAGAGGGTTGTAACATGTATGTTAGGGATAATTAGTTGGAAATAATTATCCCATGTTGGGTAGTGGACCCCTGTATATGCTAGTGTCAGTATTAACGTGTATGTTGAGTAAAGTAATCTACAATGAGTGCCATGTACTATGTATTGTGAGTAGGGCCAAAGAACTGGTCCTATTATGCCATGTAATGTAACACCAGTAAGGTTGTGTGCAGTAAGAGTGTAAGATCTGAGTAATTACTGTTGAGTAAAGAAATAAGAAAATAAGTAAATAAGAAAATAAGTAAAGAAGAAAGTACTGAGTCTGCAATAAGCCCAGGAGTTGAACCTGTTAGTTATATGATTAATAATATATCTTTTCCCCTTTGATTTCATATTAATAAATTTGTTTTTAGAGTACTTTAGGTGTATTCATTTCTCCCACAGTATTTTACCTTTATTTCCGTCCAAGTGACTTGATACCAGAATTACCATACCCATGTGCCTAGACCCTCGACCATGCTACCAAAAGAATGACCATGCTACCAAAAGAATGACCATGCTACCAAAAGAATGTCCATGCTACCAAAAGAATAGGTGACAGAACTGAGTAAGAGTAAGAACTAAGAGAAGTAAGCAAGATGAGGGTGGTGTAGAGGTGTGGAAAACACGCGCCCTCACACCAGGGTGTAACAACAAATGAAGAACGCTGTTAAGGTCGGTTGTAGTCCAACACACAGCGAGAGAGTTCGACCTAATTCCCAGGGTGCGGACCCACACAGTTTAATCCTGCCGAATTAACATCGTCGAATACAGCCAGTTGGTATGCAGCTACCGATCCCAGGTAGCTGCTGGGTATTCAGCTAACACACACACTGGACCTGAGATAATGATGGAGAAGCATCAGAGAAGTGAATAATACCTCAATCACAAACAATCTTTAGTCTAGCAACCACACTGTTACAACATGAACACTGATATTCACAAAATTTACTGAGTTAAACCGACTCAATATGGAGGGCGGAGAATCATACACCTGAGATAATGATGGAGAAGCGTCAGAGAAGTGACGTTCTCCTCACGCACGAGCTTATATACGGCTAACTGGCAACTCAGGCCTGTGTGGAACTCATGCCAGAAAGGCTAATCTCGCAATGACAGAAATTACATTCAACTCAGTTGCTGTACATTTAACTATGACACACAATTGCCACTGGTCCCGCGAATTTCCTACGTCTATTCATATAATCTATTCATAGATTGAGCTTGCCAGGCAAGTGGAATTATACATGCTGTTAACATTAGTTTTGCAAAATCAGCGAAGCTATAAACAAGGAACTATTCACAGGGATACGTTAGATTTTGGAGATTTATACAGGTTGACAGAATAGTTCAAAGGATTAATGACTTTCTTAAATAAACAACTGACACTAACTAAACTACAAACATCAGATTCTCTGATGTTTGGGCCTCAAAATAATTTAACTTCAGTAGCAATTGGAAATTCATGACTATCCCCAGGGACAATATCACGGGATGTCATTTGTACTGGCAGACTCGACACTCACTTACTTAACCAATGTTACTAACAATAAAGACAGTTAAAGCTTTCAACCTCACTCACAAAGGATCTTGTATGCCTTAACTGTAATCAAACATCTCTAAGTTGACTCAAAACAATAGTGTCCTCTCTCATATTCAAATTCACTTTATAGAGAGGTTGGTTTCAGGAAGTCAAAGAAAATGGGAAAACGGAAGACTCAGGTTTCTTGAAAGGATGAGAAAACGTATGCCTCAGATGGGAGACTCAATAAAGAAGGCATAGCTACAAGTTTTGTGGGCTATTGAGTGTAATATAAATCATCTGATTTTACGTTAACTCTAGCCATTTTCCTAACTCTCACCCTATCATTTACCTTGAACACTCTTTCACTGGAACTCTTGTCATGATACATCTTTTGTTGAGCTTGTTTCCTCTCTACAACTTCAAACAGACTTGGCTTAACTAAACTTAATCTTGTTCTCAACTGTCTCTTCATCATTAGCTCTGCATGAGTGCATCCTGTCACACGATGTGTTGTGGTTCTGTATCTGAGTAAGAAATTTGCTAGTCTGTGTTTCACTGATTTTCCCACAGTTCCTTGAATTACCTGCTAGGAAAGTGCTTCCTTTACAATTCTGACTGATCTCTCAGTTGCACCATTAGAAGCAGGATGATAGGTTGGGGTCAGTACATGCTTTACACCGTTGAGTCTCATGAAGTTTTCAAACTCTAATGATTGGAATGGAGGACCATTGTCAGATACTACCTCTTCTGGTATTCCGTGTTCAGCAAATATTAATTTTATTCACCAATGGTGCTACCAGCATTAGTACTGTACATGTGCTTGACATCACTCTACTTTGAATGACTGTCAATTAATGCAAGAAATTTTTCTGTTCCCTTATCACAGAAGTCAATGTGTACTCTTTGGAAGGGACGGGTAGGCCATTTCCTGGTTTTCAAAGGTGTGCTGGTTGGCATACTCCTAACATTCTGACAAACAGAGCACTCACATACCATCATTTCTATTTCGCCATCCAGTTTAGGCCACCATACAAAACTTCTGGCCAGTGCTTTCATAGCACATATACCTAGATGTTCAAAATGCAGTTCATTCAAAATTTGACCTCTAAAACACTGTGGAATTAACACTCTCATACCCCACAACACACATCCCTGTTCTACCGATAATTGACATCTACTTAAATGATACGGTTGAAAGTCTAAGGATGGACAAATCTCTGGCCATCCATTTAGTGCATATCCCAGGACTTTTCCTAACATAACATCTTTCCTAGTTTCATGAGCAATCATTCTGGAGGTGACTGGAAAATCTTCTGCTAACATGGTTACAGCATAAACCTTAGGCTCTACTCCACCAATTGATCCACTACATGGCAACCTGGACAAAGCATCTGCAATGCAATGATACTCTGAACGTCTGTACTGTATCTCATAGTCAAATGCAGACAATATCACAGCCTATCTCTGCATTCTTGTTGCAGCAAATGTAGGAACAGGTGATTTAGGACCCAAAATTGCCTCTTTCTCTATTTGTGCATAATTCTTCTCGCTTTGGGTAAGAGTTCTTGAGGTATATGCAATGGGTCTTTCTTCACCGTTATCCATTATGTGACTTATGACAACACCTAATCCATAGCTTGATGCATCATAAGCAAGCTTTAGTGTTCTACTGGTGTCATAGTGGACCAAAACATCAGTACTAGACAGAGCAGCTTTACAATCGTCAAATGACTTCTGAGTTGCACTGATCCTTTTCCATGGAATCCGTTTCTTTAACAGTTCATACAGAGGAGGCTAAGACTGATGAAATTCCACTCAAGAACCATGAATAATACTATATCATACCCAGGAAAGCTTTAAATTCACTGACATTTTTTGGAGCAGGTAAATTTACTATGGCTCTTACTTTATCTTCTACAGGTCTCAGCCCTCTGCATTCACATTAAATTGAATTGAATTGAATTGAAACAGTTTATTTAGCCAGAAAAACACAGATACAGAGTGGATAATAATAACAATATTAACATGGCTGAGCCAGTTGAGAACCTGAGCTCTCTTTTAGGCACCTGATATATACCATACATTTATCTCAGGAAAGTATAATGTAACATTTAGTATCATCTGGAATAGTACAATAGCATGGTGGTAATAAGAACCTCTTATAATGTTACCACGGTTATCATTTCAATATTTATTTATTTATTTTTTAATATACATAAATTACAGTGGAATTGAAAAACATAAGTTGAATGGGGGAGCAGTACAACATGGATTGTACAGTAATAAGGTTGAACAGGAGGACAGAGCTGTCAGGATTATGACTAGTTGGCAAATATGTTTATTGCAATGGTAATTGTTTATCTATTTACATGATAATTTCCGATAAAACGGTTTTGATGGTACAATAAAAACAGGTACTGTTAATACAGTAGGTATTACAAGAAATATTAATACTTAGACAATAGAAATTTTTTAAGAGATGATTTAAAGGAAGGGAGCGTAGTCTTTGCTCGGATGGGTGAGAGTAAGTTGTTCCACACCTTCACACAGTGATATTTTATGGAGGTCTGAGACTGAGAGGAGCGCATGTGAGGGGTGGTCTTGGAAGCTCTGGGTGCCTTAAGTTGTATCTCTGATTATTCCGGAACTGGAAATAATTATTGTCAACAAGTGATTGATAGATTTGTAAACAAAGAGGGCACAGCAGTAGGTGTTAATATCTTCGAATTTTAAAATTTTCAATATAGCAAATTTCTCGTTTGTGTGATCTGTTTCTTTCAAGTAGGTCATTGT
>NW_024711292.1:15953216-15988992 GCF_018991925.1 Homarus americanus
CCTCGGTGTGAATCCTCCGCGCGGCACGCACTTTCTGCGTCCTGGCGCATGTCACCACGCTCGCTGGATGGCGAAGATCATATACTACCTCAAGATCTACATGTTTAGCCACCAGCTAGAGCTCAGCAGTGACCTGTGCGTCAAGCTGCAGAGGATGGCGATCTTTGTGTCTCTGCTGTACACACCGGCGTGGCTGAAATCACCAGTAGCCGAGGATGCGCCTGTGAATGACCTGCAACTGCATCACGAACTCCTCCGCTACAGGGCCGTGGACTGTGAGGTGGCTGATGCGGCGCTGGCGGTTGCGAGCCGCCACCTGTGGTATCTATGGCCACAGACCGTCGTTCTGTCGCTGTGCAGCGAGAAGTTGAGTGCGGCAGAGAAAAAGGAGATGGCGACCAAATTGAGCTGCCTAGAAGAAACGAACGACTACGCCAACGACAACTTGGTCATCCAACAGACTACACAGCTTTCCGACCTGATAGATGAACGTTCATGGATGATCTTCAAGGAGCGTCATGTGTGCGGCACAGCATGGCTGATGTCACCGGTGGAAGACTGGGAGAAAAACGAAGAGTTCATGAAGCTGAAAGATTTCTCCAGAAGCCTGAAGGTAACCAATGACGTGGCCGAAAGGGGAATAAAGCTTATGCAGGACTTCATTGGTTCAGTCACGAAGGATGAGCAGCAGCTGCAGGATGTCATGCAACTTGTGGAAAAGCACAGGAAGCAGATGAGTTATTGACCTATTTCAACGATGTATGTTTTTTTAAGAGGGAAATATATCATGGAACAGACTGTGACGGCAAAATATTGATATGTGTTTTCGAATAAATGGAAAAGTCAAAACTATGAATATTTTGGAATCTGGTTCCCTTAACGCAGGTAAAGCCTTTGACCTGAACTAGAAGGTCAACTAAGAGGTGCATGCAATCGAATTAGGTGTCAATGGAAAGCTGAATAGCTGCTCTAGCCAGCCATTAGGGTTAAGTAGTGAAAAGCAGCGCGATTGCTGATCTATAAGAGAAAAAGCTTGAGTTTTGACGTTTTTTCGCAAAAATTCATTTTTTATATTTAGATTCGCGACCCCTAGAACATGTTGGATTTCATTAATTCTGGCACCAATGAATTTAGGAGTAACGAAATAATGGGAAAAACACCCCCACCCACAATTTTCTAAAATTGGGAAAAATGAGCAACCCTAGTATGCACACACACATAATATAGAAGAGGTTAGGTTAGGAAAAATAGAGGTTAGGTTAGTAAAAATAAAGGTTAGGTTTAACACTTACGTTAGTAGAAGAGATGGGTCGGCATACGGGGATGGAGGCTGGTTCCGAGGCAGAGGGCAGATTACTGGCCCTCAGGTGAATCACCATCACTATCCACCATAGTTGTCAGGGCCTCCCTGACAAATCCCTCAAAGTCACCTTCACTGTCACTGTCACTATCACTAGCTCGGGCTGGCTGTGGTGGGTTGCGGGCGAAGAACTCGGTAATGCTTTTTTGACGGCTAGTGTTGATGTTGTCTTGATACACCTTGATGTACGGCTCCATAGCCTGCACCAGCCGGGTATGGAAGACCTCATAGCGGTCATCGTCATGGTCGTTGGAAAGGAAGAGCTTCAGTTTCTCTGCACACTCGATGGCACCCTTAACATTACTATGCATTAACTTGTGTTCTTCTAGGGTTGACGCACCACCTGCCTCTTCACTGACGTGATCATCTTCCAACATCTCGCCGGCAGTCATTTCAGGATCTCTGATCACCTCCAGGATGTCTTCGTTTGTGGTCTCGGAGAAGCTTTCAGCTGTAGTACTGTGCGCAGCTTCTCTTGCAAGGTCCAACGCCACTGTAACAGACTGAACCTCACCAGTCACAGGATGACTCCGCCTCTCACCTGGGATACCATGCAACACATGCCTCCATGCGTGACGAATCATAGCTTCAGACAGCTGATCCCACGCCTCCACCAAGAAGTCCACAGCTTGTTTGAGGTTAATTTTTTTCCAAAACTCTTTGACGAGAACTTTTTGATTCACCACCTGTTATTCCTTGTCCTCTTCCTCGTCGCTTTTGCTCTCGCTATCGGTGTCACCCAGCTTACGCAACTCATCCTTGGTGTTGGTACAGTCGTTCAGGAACTTAAACTTCTTTGCAGAGTATGCAGCTTTCACATTGCATATCAACTCCTGGTCCATGGGCTGGATTAATGTCGTAGTGTTGGGAGGAAGGAAGGCCACTTTTACATTGGGGTGACGATCCATAAGTAGTGGCGAGTGTCCTGGTGCGTTGTCAAGGAGCAACAGAATGTTGAATGGAACATTCTGTTGCTCGCAGAATTTCTTCACGTTGGGAACGAAACAGTCATCAAACCAGGAGAGTGACAGAGCAGAGAACATCCACACCTTACGTGAGGTCAGCCAGTGGACATTAATCTTGCTCATGTCCACGTTCTTGTAGGCGTGCGGCTTGCGGGCTGTGTGGATCACCGATAACTTGAGTTTACAGGTACCGGAGACATTGGTGGTAAAGGGGACGGTGATGCGCTCTTCTGCAACTTCCGGTCCCGAATCTTGCTGGCAGACTAGACAACGAAGGTCTTGGTAGGCAGCTTTTTCCAAAATAGACCGGATTCGTCCATGTTGAACACCTGGTCGTCGGTGTACTGTCCTTCCTCCATAACCTCATGTAAAAACGGAGGAAAATCTCTAGCCGCCACACGGTCAGCACTCGCTTCTTCACCACCAATGTTGATGTTGGTGATCTTGTTCCTCTTCTTACACCTATGCAGCCAACCAGAGGAAGCATTGAAGGGTTTGGGCTCTGCAATTCCCATCTTACGTGACACTGCTGCTTACAGTTCACAGTCGTACTCTAGAACGGATCGCGTGTCCACCGCCATGTTGCGTCGCGCCTAACAAATCAAGTAACTCACCAGCAAATTTTCAACCTTTAGCAGCACCTTGTTCTGGCAATACCTGATCATTAAAGCACCTGCTGACTTTGTGATTCCCATGTGTTCTTTGATCTTGGTTGCATCTTTCTTAATAGTACGAATCGTAGATTCGTTGACTCCATGCTGGCGCGCGAGATCAGCTTGACGTGTTCCTTTCTCCAATTCTTGAATGATCTTGTATTTCACTTCGTAGCTTAGGGAACGTCGTATCTTCTTTGGCTTAGGGCGGCTGGGTCCAGGTAATGCAAGGTTTCTCTCTGGGGGCGGTGGTCCGGCGGAAGCCATTTACAGAACAATGGATGCTGGTTTACATGGTGTGACCTGGAGGGATGCAACTAACGCGGCTAGGTCAAGCGTCGTCTTTCCTCCCTCCCGCGGGCGGACACGTCATATTACTTTAAACCAATCACAGCTAGCAGCAGAGGGAGGTAAGGATGCATGGCCCAATCACAGTCTGATACGTCATATGACGTCACTGATAACGCAACAGAGACATCCACTGCGCAACCTTACCGCGCGGCTTGCCCAAGCGGGAGAAGGCGGGAGGGTTGAATCTAAAAATAGCGTCGCACCAGACACTCTACGCGTATATGAGTAGATGCATCGTGTAAAGTGAAAGTCCGGTTTTGGCGAGGTACCGCGTAAATGTAGAATCGCGTAAAGTGAAACGGCGTAAAGCGGGGTATTACTGTATATATATGCTGACAACCACAAGGAATTAGAGCATGACTGTAAATTGCCATTCCTAGACAATCTGATCCACAGAATAGGTAACACCTTTAAGTTCAGTATTTATAGAAAGCCTACTAATGCGTGTTCATACATTCATTATTATTCTGCCCACCATAATAGAGTCAAACAGTTAGTATTTTCATCAATGTTTTTACGTGCTTTGAGAATTTGCAGCCCGGAATTCATTGATGAAGAATATAAATATATCTATAATATTGGCTTGAACCTTAAATACCCTACATCTTTCATAGACAAATGCCTGAACATTACTAAGAAATCTTTTTATAGAACCGATCCCAAGCCCATCCATGACCATAAGAATCTCTTAGTATTACCATTTCATAAAAATTTCTCTCAAATTCCTTTACAACTAAAAACCTGGAACGTCAATGTGGCATTTAAGAACTCATACACTGTTAAACAAATGTTAATCAAGAACTCCCCCAACAATACAGGTGGCTGCATTTATAAGGTTCCTTGCATGGAATGTAATATGTTTTACTTAGGCCAGACAGGTAAAGATCTTGTAACTAGACTTAAACAACATAAATATAGTGTTAGGACAGGCCAGGAATCCAATGCTCTGTTTGTTCATTTGAGGGATAATAAGCATTGCATTGAGTGGGATAATGCCTCCTCAATATTACCTTGTAATTCAATTGACAGTAGGAACATTATAGAATCCAGTCTCATTAAACATACCGAATCCGTCAACAGGAATTTGAGTAATAGTATGTACAAGCTGGATACTTTCGTAATTAAGAAGATTTGTAACCAGGTGAGAAGGTTGGGTCATCTTACCCTCTGACCTGACTACCGACTGCTGCGGTGCTTTTTCAAGATTAGTAGAGTCATTACCTAATACCTGACCATTGTGGACTTGATCTCACCCTCCTCTCTATATATATACCTTGTTATGTACTTCTCCTTAGTCTGTACTCACCCCTGAAGATGTGAATTACACGAAAGCGCTTGGGAACTTCGTGTTTTCTTTTTCCTTGTGGTTAACAGTATATACCTGGATCACGTGCACCTACAGTGATTTACTTGCATATATATATATATATATATATATATATATATATATATATATATATATATATATATATATATATATATATATATATATATATATATATATATATATGTTACGCCGTCTCTTAATTTACTTTAATATCCAGGTTCTAGGCATAACCAAACAAAAAAAGTGAAGTAAATTAAAAGGGAATAGAAATAAATAAAGTAAACCTTTAAGAATTTAATTAAATTAAATATTAACACAATAAAGAGCCTCGTAGGCTGTCACAACAAATTGATTCACTATCGAAACTTTTAAGACACAAATGATACTAAACATCGAAACATCAAAAGAACTGCTTAAATACATAGAATAAAAATAAAGCACTGGATTACGTTAACACTACATAACCATATAAAATAACTAACACTGAAATTAACTAACGTGAAACAACACTGAATTACTTAAATGTAACTAAGCAAGCACTGATGGACACATAAGAAACATGAATAGGTACTCACATAGATATACCACACTGGTGGCGACAGGAACAACCCAGAAATAAAATGAAGTATAAGTAACAGGTGATGGGTGTCACTCAAAAGAACGTGAGCTGAATGACAAGAGGACTGGACTGAACTCCATCTACTGGTGGAGTACTATATATAAGGTCTGCTCCTGCCAATGTGACCAGCAGGTGAAACATGGGTCGTTTAACGATGCAGATGGTCGTTAGAGAAACAAAGAATGCTTGTTACAATACTAAATGAAGAAATAAGATGGGCTTGAACAAATAGTAACAGTTAAAACCTTAACAGCACAGGGTAAGGTGACTAGATTATACAATAGTAAATATAACACATCGTTACAGGAATAATATGGAACAACAGGGAAGCATGTTATAAAAAATAATAGAAAAATACGACATGGTCGTAACAATATATATATATATATATATATATATATATATATATATATATATATATATATATATATATATATATATATATATATATATACATATAAAAAGAGAGAGAGAGAGAGAGAGAGAGAGAGAACGCCATAGCCGAGTTTCCCTGCTCACCTCCATCCTAGTGCGATCCAACATCACGTTATCCCCACAGCACTTTTAACTCCATAAGGCAAGCTTTTGAACTTATACAATCCTTTATGAGTGTTGATGGTAAGGTACTGTTGACTTTCAGCATCAACACAGACCTGAGCATATGCTTGGGACAAGTCTAAATTAGTGAAAATGGTTCCACCTGTTAGTGCAGCAAACAAATCTTGAGACGTGGGTAAGGGATATTGCTCGTCCTCAACAGCTTGATTAATGGTAACTTTATAACCACCACATAGTCTAACAGATTTATCAGCTTTAGGTACAAATACTATTGGAGCAGCCCAATTGCTCTTGGTGGTTTTCAGAATATTTCCCTCACTCACAAGTCTGTCTAATTCCTTCTCAGCCTCACCTTTCAATGCATAAGGACTTAGCATATATGGGTGTAACATCTTTGTCAATGGTGAAATGAGCTTCATAACCCTTTATACCATCCTGTCCCTTAACAAATTAAATCTTGTATTTTTCAAGCAATTTCTCAAGCCCTGGAACACTGTTACACATTTTAACACTAAATATTCCTTCTAGTCCATCTCAAGTTCACCCAACCAGTTCTTACCTTACAAAGTTGGTCTATTCACATAACTAGCTATAATTAATGGCAACTTCAAATTCAGATTTTTGTACGTTACCTCACACTCAAATTTATCTTCTGTGTTCAAAATCTCTCCAGTATAAGTTCTCAACTTGACACCTGAGTCTTCTAAAGGCACATGTGCAAATAGCTGCAGTATCCACTTCCATGGTTACAGGTGTCTCATTAAAGCACAAGTCCACATTATACCTATGTTTAACTTTCTCTTCAAGATTGGTGTAAATAGTAAACACATGGGCACTCTCATCATTATCAGGTTCAAAATTACTAACACTCATGAATACTGTTTTTCATTTCCTTCTCATCACCTTCAACGACATATTCTCTACCTTTATCACTTCTGGCAGGGGCTGTAATTTCTTTCTCACAGGCAGGAGCAATATGTCCAATACGCTGACAATTGTAACATCTTGAATTTTTTAACTTACACTGAAAGCTTTCATGTTTCCCTAGGCATCTCTTACATTTTAAATCAGCAAGTGTTCCTCGTTTTGTAGCATAATTCTTCCTTTTAGCTACTTTACACACTGAGCCACTAATGCCAACTGTTTCACTACCGGTATTGGGAACAAATTCTCTGGTATTTTTCTCGGCTAATTCCATGCTTGTTGCTATCTCACATGCCTTTTCAAAAGCTAAGTAAGTGGTGTTAGTTTTACTTTTATCCTCTTCACCACTGATCGTCTCGTTAGCCGCTTGGGCGATCGGTCAAGTCTCTGATTACTTTTCCTTTTCTTTTATCCTCTTCACAAAAAGATCGGCTCGTTAGCCGCTTGGGCGATCGGTCATGTCTCTGTTATGCACTGTTGGCAAGTACTGGGCATGCATAGGCTCCTGAATGTACCTGAACCCGCTCTAGTGTTGGTCAAGTCTTGTCTTGAAAGACCTCACACTCGGTGCCATCACAACATTTTCTGGTAGATTGTTCCAAAAGTTCACAACTCTCACTCCAAAAAAGTTTGCCCTCACAGTTTTCTGGACTTGCGGTTTCTTCAATCTTGAGCTGTGACCCCTTGTGGGGCGAGCATCCGCCAGCTCCAAGTAAGGACACTCGACTGAGTAGTGCCCCTTGAGATGCTTATGCACCTCAATTAGGTCACCCCTTGCCCATCTGTAGCATAAGCTAGGCAAGTTCAGGCGCTTCAATCTCTCAGGGTAGCTGAGGTGCCGAAGGGCAGGCACCAGTCTGGTGTCCCTCCTTTGAACATTTTCAACCAACTGACAGTCCCTGGCATATCTCGGGGACCAGACGGGGTGACAGTACTCCAGATGGGGAAGCACTTCACTCTTGAAGATTGTTACGAAGGACAGACCGTCTAGATATCTGAACGACCTTCTTATAAGACCCAATAATTCATTTGCCTGATTTACCTTCTTCTCGCAATGACCCGAGAACTTCACCTCACTGTCAAAATAAACACCTAGTCCTTCTCACATATAGTCTCAAATAGTGCAGTTTCTTCATCCCGCTGGGACATATGATATGCCTCCTAACTGTTGGTACGCCCCAGGTGCATCCTCTTACACTTCGTGACATTGAATCTCAGCAGCCATTTCTTCGACTATTCTTGGAGCCCACAGAGGTCCTTCTGCAGTTCTTCACAGTCCGCTTGGTTCTTGATTTCCCGAAATAACTTCGCGTTATCGGCAAACATTTGTATGGAGGAGTGTACAACGTCAGGCATGTCATTTATGAAACAAACAAACAACAGCGGGCCCAACACACTACCCTGTGGTACCCAGCTTGTAACAGGTACGGATGAAGATTTCGTGCCATTAATCACCACACACTGCTTGCGTTCATGTAGAAAGTCTTCTATCCACGCTAGGACGTTTCCCCGAATTCTGTACCCTTCCAGTTTGATTTTCAGCTTTTCGTGGGGTACACTGTCGAAAACCTTGGCAAAAACTAGGTAAATATTGTCGAAATTACCACCCCGTTCCAGAATATGGGTCCAAATATCCAATACCTTGAGCAATTGTGTTAAGCAGGAGCACCCCTGCATAAAACTGTGTTGGCAACCTTTGCAAGATTGTTTCGTAGTAGATGTTCCATCGCGTCATCTCTGATGATACTCTCAAGTACTTTACATATTATGCTGGTCAGGCTCACCGGTCTATAGTTGTTCGTGGAGTGACGATCGCCCTTCTCTAAGATAGGACTCACATAAGCCACTTTCCATTCACCGGGGACCTTTCATTAATCCAGGCATTTACAAAACAGGATCTTCAGGGGCTCGGCAAGCACCGTTGCTCAACTCTCTTAGCACTCTAGGATGCACTATGTCAGGCCAGGGACTCTTATGGACCTTTATCTTTGACAGTTTATTTCTAATACCCTGTACTGTGAACACAATGTGGGTCAGTGCTGTGTCGAACTGTCTATCCTTAAATGCAGGAAGGTTAATCGCATCCTCTCTTGTGAACACCGAGGAAAAGAAGCTGTTCAATGCCTCAGCTTTATCTTGGTCAGAATCTGCGTAACTACCATCTTCAAGCCTCAGGTCTGATACTCCTACTTGCGTTTTTAATTTCGACTTTGCATAGCGGTAAAATGCCTTTGGGTTTGACTTGACCTCACTTGCAACCAGCCTCTGGAATTCCTTTTCAGCCCTTCTACATTCTATCTTTGCTTGGTTTCTGGCTCTTGTATACATCCTCCTGTCCTGCATATCATTTGACCCAGTCCTCGTCTTGAATTTCTGGGTTTTCTTCTTAACTTTGTAACATGGGTTCACTACCCAACATGGAATAATTATTCCAGAATTATCCCCCGACATATACAACAAACACTGTGGGCCATATAACTCCAAGGCATGTCCCAGGGTATAACACTGGCGCCGGTAACACTGCCGACCGCTGTTGTGATCGATTATACTCCGACACGTGGCGAGCGTCTGGGGTCCAGCCCCATGATGTTGATTTGCAGTAAGTCAATCATGTCGAATCTGCGCCATCGCTCGTATATTGCTCCCTGCTGGTTATCCACCAGATGCAGACAACTGGTGGGTGTTCAAAGAAGGACACCCTGGAATCTGTAGAAGTTGGAGACGACGTAACGAGCATGGACAATCACAAACAATCTTTCGTCTCGCAAAGTCAGATGACATTTACTTTACATTACCTCTAACACTGGGTGAATGACAATCCCACTGTTACATCATGAACACTGATAATTCACTACATTGACTAAATCAAACTGAATGGCTATAACGGCGGGAACACTGCTACATACCTGGGAAGCAAATGTTGACGTCAGGAGAGGGAGGCTCATCTCCAGTCTCGCCCCTGGTTATATACCCCTGAGTTGCCAGACGTGGCTATCTCCATCAATGACTAAAATCACAAACAAACCAACTGTTACACATTCAAAGATGATCCACATTTGACAAAGGTCTGGCGAATTACTAAAGATGATTTACACAAACTAATTCAAGATTGGGCTTGCCAGGAGAAAGTGGAATAAAAACGTATTGACAACTGTCTTCACAAGGCGGGGCTTAGAGAGGGATCATGAGTGTAAACGTCGATGGGGAAAAACGCGATTTTTCTAGGGGATAGCTAACCAGCTACCCACTCATGTTTTGCGTTCGTGGAGTATAATAAGAATCAACAGAGTTAAAACAGACTAGTCATCAACGTGACCATGACACCACCAGCACCAGTAGGACCCCCAGTAGAGGTAGAGGCCATTATCTTGACTCGACACGTGGTAGCACCACCCAAAAAAACATACAATAGCAACCTGGGCAGTCGCTAGGATGGCACGGGCTACAAGGCGATAGTTGCGTTCTTGTAAACCTTTTTTACGTTCATCACCAGCAGTTCGATCACCAGAACGCTTCTTGGAAACATTCTTCTTACCTTGTGTTTCCATATTCATCGCTAACAGTTTTCGGTGTTAGGAGGGCGGGTCGGGTCGTGTTGCGTCTCTGTAACAAAGCGTGTTCGGGCCTTCGTTGTTGAGCGGCAGAAATTGGACAGGGATTACATAAGAACACCAAGATCGCCTTAGTGATGTGAAAGTGTAAATCGATGTAGGATTTTTAATGCTAGACGTGATTATATTTTTGAAAACTCAATCTCCACCAAGTTGGAGGTACAGCCTAGGTCAAGAGGCCTACAACCACAAAATCATTGCAATATGACAAAGCTTTGATTTAATTTTTTTTACAGAGTTGTGGTCACGGCTGTGATAAAGGCTAACCAGGGAGTGTAGTACTGTGCCTTTACTTAAATCAGTTCATAGTGCCACCAGTGTCCGTGGAAGAGGTTGTAAATAACTTAAAGTGAATACAAACTTGCAAGCAGAAACCAAGTTGTGTTATAAGTGCCACAGAGACTTTTAATTATATTTTGTTTGTGTGCTTTCTCAAGGACTGAAACTGTGCCTACAATACACCATTCACAGGGAGATACAGTGTACACAGTTATAGCACAAAGAGATATAGTCGTTGATGAAAACTGGAAAAGAAAGTAATAAGGAAATAATAGTTAAAATAAAAAAAAATATAAAAAATCAACAAGCTTGGCTATCCTAAAAGGCATTCTATTACCGCCGCAAAGAAAGTTTTCTTTTCTTTTTCTGTGTTTCTAAGGACTGAGTGGGCGCATAAAATCCATTATTCATAGCAAAATGCAGTGTACATAGAGATAGCACATAAATGCCGACAAATTGCCGAAGTGAACTGAAAAAATAAAGAGAAGAAAAACAGAAGACAACTGTAAAGGCAACAGGGTAGGTTAAAACCAGCAGAGGGCAGTTAAGTATTGTTTTTCTCCCTTCATTTTTAAATAGGTGTAGATCTATACATAGTCTGCACAACAACAACAACCATGAATGATTGATATGTGATTACTGCAGGGGGGCGGCAGATATAGATGGTACAGGCCTGACCAATGCAGTGTTTAGGACGATGCAAGTTGCCGTAAAGCATGAAGGATGTTGCTGGTATTGCTTTGACTGCATAGTCAAGGTGAAAGAGGCAATTGCAAGCCAAAGGGGAACGAGTTCCCTAAGGACGAAAATAGATGAAGCTGGATCCTTGCTGGTTGCCAAACTAGAGCAAGTTGGGAAAGAGATCCTTGCTAAGACTGAGGAAGTAGCGAATAGAATGAAAGTGGTTGCTAAGAGAAGCTGTGCTGAGGCCTTAGCAGGGCAACGGGAGGTGGCGGAGAGTAATGCAGGATCAAAACAGGTTCTACAGCAGCTAGGGACTCTGAAGAAGTGTGTCGAAGAAATGACAATTAGCTGACATTCTGTTAGGGGAGAGGAGGAACAACAGGAACGTTTCCAGCACAGGAACAATGTAATAATTTTGGGAGTTCCTGAGAGCCAGGCGGAGGGACATGAGAGTATGATAACACATGATAAGATGCAGTTTAAGAATATTTGTACAGAGGTTCTGAAGGTGCCATCAACCCCTCAGGATGTGAGGAGGCTGGGACAAAAGAAGGAGGATAAGCCTCGCCCCCTCAAGATCACACTAGTGAGTGAGGAGGAGAAATGGGAGGTAATTCGGCAGGCAAAAAACTTAGCAGAGAGCAAGGCATCTCGGAGTGTATTCATTCACCTAGATCACATGGTAATGCAGAGGGAACAGCACAAGAAGCTCCTGCAGGGCTTGAAGCAGAGGAGGGAGGAGTCAAGGAGGAACGGGGACGGGTGTACATGGGTTATATTCAGGGGGAGGGTAGTGAAAGCAAGTGTGCCGACGCAGAGCCAGGGGACAGCAGCGCACTTGCAGTGCATTCCTCCCCTACAAGCACCGAACTTTCTCGAATTCCCCAGCCTATGCCTCCAGCGCCGCCCACGGAGCGGGAGTCAACTACCTACCCACGCCTACCCCCTCCTTATAAGGCCTGACACCGCTGTGACCAGCCTCTTCTTTCTACACAGTGCCACCAGCAAGCAACACCTCCTCCTCCGCGCCAGCCTGGCGGCTCCCACTCCCGCCGGTGACTTAAGCGTCCCTCAAGCCGCGTGCCCTCACTCTGGGCACCCTCACCACCCAGCTCTCTCTACTCAACTCTTATTACCATGCTACCTACCCAGCAACAAGCTGCATTGTACAGTACATCCAATACAATATGTATACAGTGAGCACATTGTGAGTTTCCTTTCTCCATCCCATCCTGAGTGTGAACCAATATCTCATACCCCTATAAATGGTGACCCCGGAGATTCGCACTCACACAGGATGGAGGAGAAACTGATCACTCTCCCAGTCTTCAAGCAACATGGAAGATTGGCTTACCCACGCAGAGGCAGCTCTCATCGGCTCTACAGCTACTGTCTCTACACCGCAGGTTAGACACCTTAGAGCAGCTCTGCTACTCTAAGCAGACAGCCGCTCCTCTTCCTGCCCCAAGCACCACGTCCTACCGACCCCAACACACCCGTCCTGCCTCAGACGCCGCCCCCGGCCCAGCAGTACCCCCTGCTACTGTCCTGCACCCTGCTGCTGTCATGGACCCTGCTGCTGTCATGCACCCTGCTGCTGTCATGGACACTCTTCCTAACGCAGCCCCTGCTCCTGTCCCAGGCCCACACACCCCAGCAGGCGCATCTGAGGACTCTGTACCTGTCGCGAGGGAAGCACAACATTCATCGCCTCCACAACCCTCCTTCTCCCTCTTTTCTCCCACAGATCTTGTGTAGCTAGACAGAGTTGCCCCCCCCCCCTAGCGGCCGGCTCATCCACGCCCTCGCCGTTATTTCCCACATGTGGCATGCACCGCCCGTTCTGCCTCACATGTGGCAAGCAACTCTGCCAACCTCCAGCCTCCCACCGCGCCCGTAGAGGGAGGGGAGTATTGTAGTGGATTCCTCCCCTACAAGCACGGAACCTTCTCGAATTCCCCAGCCTACGCCTCCAGCACCGCCCACGGAGCGGGAGTCAACTATCTACCCACGCCTACCCCCGCCTTATAAGGCCTGACACTGCTGTGACCAGCCTCTTCTTTCTGCACAGTGCCACCAGCAAGCAACACCTCCTCCTCCGCGCCAGCCTGGCGGCTCCCGCTCCCGCCGGCGACCTTGGCGTCCCGCGTACCCTCACTCTGGGTACCCTCACCACCCAGCTCTCTCTACTCAACGCTTATTACCATGCTACCTACCCAGCAACAAGCTGCATTGTACATCCAACACAATATGTATACAGTGAGCACATTGTGAGTTTCCTTTCTCCATCCCATCCTGAGTGTGAACCAATGTCTCATACCCCTACACACTGTCCACCCGCTCTACCCCCCACCCGGAAGGTGGCACCAGCTCCGCCTTCCAGCCAGAATGTGAGCGCCGTCTAACCACACCCTGCAAAATAGTGTATACTTAGCAAATGCTGCAGCTTCTGAGAACGGGGGGGGGGGAAATACTACTAAAACCAGACGAGTTACCGAGAACAAATTCTGGCTTGAATGTCATGTACACTAATACTGACACGTTCCTTCATAAGAGAGAGGAGTTTGAAACACAACTGAAAATACATCAACCAGATATTGTAGGAGTTGTAGAACTGTTGTCCAAGAATAGGAGAATCGACCCAGAGGGATGGGAGTTTAATATTGATGGATATGTCTCATTTACAAACCTTTCTCAAGAAACTTGCAAGAGGGGTGTGGTTATCTATGCTAAGCAAGACCTTAGAGCCAGCCAGGCGAGGGTACAGGGAGAGGATGTTTTTGAAGAGTCCAAGTGGCGTAAAATTCAATTAAAGGGAGGGGACTTACTTATTGTTGGGTGTATCTAAAGATCCACAAACTGTGGCCCACTAAATCAAAGGAACTTAAGAGCCTTAATAGACAATGCAGAGATGCTCAACCCTAGCCACCTCCTTATCATGGGGGACTTTAACTATGGCGACATTTTCTGGAGAAATGAATTCATCCCAAATGACTTGAATAGCCCCGCTACTCTTTTTGTAGAAACTCTGAGAGATAATTTTCTGTTCCAACATGTTAGAGACCCGATACATTACAGAGGGGAGCAAACACCCAAGCCACTAGACCTCATCATAACAAATGAGGAGGGTATGGTGGCCAAACTGGAACACCTTGCCCCAGTTGGCACCAGTCACCATGTAGTGTTGTCATTCAGATTTAACTGTTACCTAGTTCAACATAAAGCCAGGCCAAGGTGCAAATATTACAAGGGAAATTACAATGGGATGAGGGAAGAGATGAGGAGTATCCATTGGCCTGATTCATTAAGGCACAAGAACGCAGACACTACGCTGAATATCATAACTAGTAAAGTGACCCATTTGATAGATAAATATATACCCAAGACCAATCCCAGTGCCTCTAGGAATAGGAGGGGATCCTTACACATGAACCATGCGGCGGTCGACAAAGTTAAGAAGAAAACCCAGAAATTCGAGACGTGGGCTGGGTCAAACGATGAGCAGGGTAGGAGGATGTATGCAAAAGCCAGAAATCAAGCAAAGGCAGTGTAGAAGAGCTGAAAAAGAGTTCCAGAGGCTGGTTGCAAGCAAGGTCAAATCAAACCCAAAGTGTTTTACCGCTATGCAAAGTCGAAATTAAAAACGCGAGTAGGAGTATCAGACCTGAGGCTTGAAGATGGTAGTTACGCAGATTCTGACCAGGATTAAGCTGAGGCATTGAACAGCTTCTTTTCCTCGGTGTTCACAGGAGAGGATGTGATTGACCTTCCTGCATTTGAGGACAGATGGTTTGACACATCACTGACCCACATTATGTTCACAGAAGAGGGTATTAGAAATAAACTGTCAAAGATAAAGGTCCATAAGAGTCCAGGCCCTGACATGGTGCATCCCAGAGTGCTAAGAGAGTTGTGCAACAAGCTTGCCGAGTCCCTGAAGATCCTGTTTTGTAAATGCCTGGATGAACAAAAGGTCCCCAGTGATTGGAAAGTGGCTTATGTGAGTCCTATCTTCAAAAAGGGCGATCGTCACTCGAAGAACAACTATAGACCGGTGAGTCTGACCAGCATAATATGTAAAGTACTTGAGAGTATTATCAGAGATGCCGCGAAGGAACATCTACTACGAAACAACCTTGTAAAGGATTACCAACACGGTTTTATGCCGGGGTGCTCCTGCTTAACACAATTGCTCGAGGTATTGGATATTTGGACCCATATTCTGGAACAGGGTGGTAATATCGACAATATATACCTAGATTTTGCCAAGGCTTTCAACAGTGTACCCCACAAAAGGCTGAAAATCAAACTGGAAGGGTACAGAATTCAGAGAAATTTCCTAAAAGACATTCTGCATGACCGCAAGCAGTGTGTGGTGATTAATAGCACGAAATCATCATCTGCA
Organism: Homarus americanus; assembly: GCF_018991925.1. NCBI lineage: Eukaryota > Metazoa > Arthropoda > Malacostraca > Decapoda > Nephropidae > Homarus > Homarus americanus. The sequence continues at coordinate 15,968,953 of NW_024711292.1, forward strand.
CCTGTCACAAGCTGGGTACCGCAGGGTAGTGTATTGGGGCAGCTGTTGTGTGCTTGTTTCATAAATGACATGCCTGATGTTGTATACTCCTCCATACAAATGTTTGTCAATGATGCCAAGTTATTTCAGGAAATCAAGAACCAAGCGGACTGTGAAGAGCTGCAGAAGGATCTCTGTGAGCTCCAAGAATGGTCGAAGAAATGGCTGCTGAGATTCAATGTCACGAAGTGTAAGAGGATGCACCTGGGGCAAAGCCAAGGGTTAGAAGGCTTATCATATGTCCCAAGGGATGAAGGAACAACACTATTTGAGACAATGTGAGAAGGACCTAGATGTGTATGTTGACAATGAGCTAAAGTTCTCGGGCCATTGCGATAAGGTAAATCAGGCAAATAAATTATTGGGTCTCATAAGAAGGGCGTTCAGATATCTAGACTGTCCGTCCCGCATAAAGATCTTCAAGAGTGAAGTGCTTCCCCATCTGGAGTACTGTCACCCCGTCTGGTCCCTGAGATATGCTAGGGACTGTCAGTTGGTTGAAAATGTTCAAAGGAGGGCCATCAGACTGGTGCCTGCACTTCGGCACATCAACTACCCTGAGAGATTGGAGCGCCTGAACTTGTGTAGCTTATATTAAAGATGGGCAAGGAACGACCTAATTGAGGTGTATAAGCATCTTAAGGGGCACTACCCAGTCGAGTGTCCTTACTTGGAGCTGGTGAACGCTTTCCTCACAAGGGGTCACAGCTCAAGATTGAAGAAGCCGCAGGTCCAGAAAACTGTGAGGGCAAACTTTTTCGGAGTGAGAGTTGTGAACTCTTGGAACAATTTACCAGAAAGTGTTGTGACGGCACCGAGTGTGAGCTCTTTCAAGACCAGACTTGACCAACACTGGAGCAGGTTAAGGTACATTCAGTAGCCGATGCATGCCCAGTACTTGCCAACAGTGCGTAACAGAGACGTGAGCAATCGCCCAAGCGGCTAACGAGCCAATCAGTGGTGAAGAGGATAAAAATAAAAGTAAACACAACAAAATTGGAGAAAACAGCGAAAATCACGGAGTAATCGACAGAAACCGCGCAATTCAACTGATCACGTGATGTAAACAGAGAGTGCTGGTGAAAACTGTTATTAGTCCTTACTGCGAAACATTCTTTTTACTTATTCTTTTCGTACAGTATTTATGGGTAACAGCTAAATTTGCAAAAAATTAATTTTTTTACAGAGTACTGTAGTGGACGTCTCCCCTATAAACTGCGTAGCAGCCACCACCTGCTATCACATTCCAACGTGCCGTTGCCTAGCAACCAAGCGAGAGCTGTCCCCAGATGTTACTGGTATCTTAGCAACGGAACTAGTCACCGGCGACTTCTCGGGTTTTCCCAACATGACTCATAGCGGCTGCTGCTGGGTATATAAGCTCTGTCTCTCCATTGAGATTCATTCTGCCCATTTTCCTGAACAAGCAACACCTCCTCCAGCAAGCTCCTAGCTGTTAACATTTATTCAACCAGGAGGCCAGCAACAGGCAACATCTTCTCTAACGAAGCTCCTGCACATCTACCTCCTTCAACACGCTACTATACTGCCAGATCTGGGGTCACTAAATCTAAGGGGATAACTTAACTCTAATCTTAATTTCTAAGGGTCGCTGCCACCAGACCCCCTCTGGACAGCATGTAGCTCGTTAGGTAGCGGGCAGAGTAGACTAGGCATTGGGTTAGGTTTTCCATTGACCAGATCGATAAGGGTAAAGAAGGGTGAAACCATAACATGTCTTAATTGATTTATTCCTTATAAAACATACTGGTAAAAAACATATTCATGAATTGGCCTTCCTCAGAAGAACAACGGAAATGTGGTTACCCAGATGGGCCCCAGACTCTTACATTGATGGGGTGTCATCCACCTACTTATTGCATAACAATCTGTGACCACCGTACCTCGGTCGTTCCTTCTTACAATATCCCTTAACACATCAGACTGCTCCACCTGTGTGGAATATAGCACCGTCGGTTATCATACATAGTAGCACCATCTCAACACACATGTTACACTCCATACCTGCAAGTATGTGACTCCTTGTGACTTTTAGGTATACACAACGGGCACCTCGTTCGCACACCGCCCTCGGTGGGTAAAGACGAGGGCTTCACCTAGAGACATACCAGCACTATTTCTGCGCCTGGTATTATAGGTCGCTCCAAGTGACGACCGCAGTTTCTCACAGTCTCCTTAGTTGTGACTATTCATGTGGATTGGTGCGCTGGAAATCCACAGGTTCACAGTGGACTGGCATAGCGGGGAGTCGTCCCCACCTGTTGTGACGCTCAAAGGGAGAATGGCGGCCGGGCGGCAAGGTACTCCGACCACATGGCACCTGAGGTGACGTTAGAACGGAGAAGACTGAGAAATAATGCCTGACGGGCGGTTATCCCACCCCTTAACACATTCCTATCACACTTATATATCCGGCAAAGCTTTAAACTGTAGTAACTTCTATTTATCAACCTTAATTATAGGGCGGGATATAGCCCGCTAGGACACTGACCTGAGGTGACGTTAGAACGGAGAAGGCTGAGGCCAGTGCCCCGCCGCTCCTCGTCACATAGGCCTACAGTTTCCAATCCTCAATTTACACTTTTGTTTCTTATGGTTCTCACCTGAACACTTTTCGGTATATTGTCACTCATGTCTTATAAACACATATTTTAATCCTAAATTACACACTAAGGTAAGGTCTTGGTTTGCTAGTGCTTGGGTAAATGCCTGGGATTATAATATCAACGTGGCATCTGAGGCGGGTACATGACGCGCCTTGAAACAAAGGCCGAATGATCATGGCGGGGGTGTATCAACTTCACTTAAAACTGTAATGAGGGATCCTCCTCTCACACATTGCACTATTTGAACACAGACATAAGATTCTCTGATCACTGTACCTGTCGTGGGTATATGTCACGTGAGGCTACGAGGTGTATTAAATTCATACCGACGCATACACGATATTTCCTTTCAAGTATAGTTTCTAGATCACTGTCAACACCTCACATAGTTCTGATACATTTATCCTTTTTCCAGATCATTGTTCTCATGTATTTTCATATGATATCTGTTGGAGTTATGTTCGCTACACGCTCACAGACGTAAATAGTAGGACCTTCAAACCCTGATCCACACTTAGTCTTACAGTACACTAGTCCGGCTCAACTGGACTTTAACATTCATCTTATGCCTACCCTGAGTGATCCTTAATGCTATGAATACATACACTTGATATGATATAACTATACCTGGGTACAATACAACACATGGTCTAGGAACCTTGAGTAGGTGAGTTGTCCTTTCTCAATGTTTCCCGTTTTCTGAGGTTCTACAAGCGCGGTGCATTTGAATGTTATGTAGCGTAATATGAATTAAATGGGATTTTTAGGGATGACAATGATGTGCGCAGTACATAGCCTTCCCCTCCCAAAGATTCATATTATGCGAAATAATATGCAAAGCACTAACGCTGTAGTGTACATACATTTTACAACATCCTAACAGTTCATGATTAGAGTACCTTAATACATCACACAAAACATAAGGAGACTTAAACGTTTCCTACGAGCGTCTCCGCTACCATATACATCAGACAACCGTTTACAATCCTGCTAGTTCGGTATACAATATATCAGTAAAAAGAAAATTATAAGGAGACAAACTTTTCATACTCGAGTCTCCGTTACCTATACATACCACAACTTATCAATTCTTATTTCAGTACAATATAGTATAGGGAACATTCCCTTAACAGTTCATCAGCGTAATACCTCAACCTACTTTTGGCACCAGCACATAAACAGTGACTCTTTGACATTACATCTACAACAAAAGTTCTCTGCATGAAATTACATATCCTAAGGAATTTAAATTCTTGTCTATGAATGGGGAATTAGTTACATCAGACACTTCCTCAGATTACTACTTCCTTTCAATAATAATTCACCTTTTCAACACAAAACCATGGTTCTAGACATACACATTGGGGCTCATAACACAAAACCCGTATTTTCTATCTCACAGTTCAAAAGAACTGGTATTTGAAAGTCGGGGTGACTCCCTCACCCGGAGCGAGTCAACAACCCAAACAAAACTTCCGACACACATAAACTGAGATTTTTTTCTTTCGACAACATAGGCAGCAACTGGATCTCCGGACTTCAGTTCATAAGAACTGGGATTTATAATGTTGGGGTGACTTCAGTACGACTGACGAAGTCAACAACCCACAAACTTTTGACACACATAAACTGAGATTTTTTCTTTCGACAACATAGGCAGCAACTGGATTTCCGGACTTCAGTTCATAAGAACTGGGATTTATAATGTTGGGGTGACTTCAGTACGACTGACGAAGTCAACAACCCACAAACTTCTGACACACATAACTGAGATTTTTTCTTTCGACAACATAGGCAGCAACTGGATTTCCGGACTTCAGTTCATAAGAACTGGGATTTATAATGTTGGGGTGACTTCAGTACGACTGACGAAGTCAACAACCCAAAAAAAAAAACTTTTCAGACAATATAGATACCACTACTAATAGCTGATCTTCAAAAAGCATCCCGACAAACCATCTGAGCAACTGTCTCCCCCACCAAAAACTTTATAATTCAACAAATCAACCTAACAAACTGGAAAGCCAATACTATTCAATTGAAGCAACATTCTGGAACTATATTTCCTACAAATCCATTCTAACTACTGGTCTCCTCTGCCTCACAGGGAATCTACTTGCAGGTTGACCTTCCACATTTCCGTCATCACTTTCCTCATCTGTTTCGTCTGACCCCGAGTCCGAGGAAGAATCACAGGGTGGAAGTAAGGGCTCATTCAGCTGAACAAACATGTCTCTACTTACATACCTCTTTACTTTCTCAGCCGCTCTCTTTATCACCTCACTTTCATCCAAGGGGTTAGTCAACTCATATGCGGCACCATCTCGTATAATTTCTGTTATAGTGTACGGACCCTTCCACTTGGTATTCAACTTCCTACTGGTCCCAGGGTTGGGCCATTCATTCCTCACCCATACTGTTTCTCCTAACTGCATAGTTTGGTTCGTTCTTGATCTATTTGCTCTCTCTCTGGTCTCTCGTGACATCCTGGCAGACATCTCTTTTATCAACCTATGGGCTTCTTTCAACTCTTGACTGCTCTCATTCTCTATTATAGGTAAGTCAATTCCTACTTGTCTTTGTACATGCCTTGAAAAGAAAGCAAAATGAGGCTGTACCCCAGTTGTGGCATGGACAGACGTGTTCAGAGCCGACTGCACGGGACTGAGAAATTTTGGCCACTGAAGTGGATTATCTTCACACATGATTGCAAGTGTTGTTTTAAAGGTCCTGTGCATTCTCTCTGTGACACTATTACCCCTAGGGTGGTAAGGCAATGTAAAATAGTTCTTAATGCCAGTTACTTTACATAATTCTCTAAATTGTGTTGCTGTAAATTCACCTCCATTATCTGCAATGACTACTCCAGGGCTACCAAAGACATGAATGAATTTACTAAATTCCCTGGTCACTTCCTGAGTGGATTTGGTTCTCAACGGGTAGAAATTGACAAACCTAGAATAGTGATCTATGACGGTCAACACATAGCGATACCCCTTCACACTATTATGTAAGTCTGTCAAGTCCACAGATACTCTCTCCAAAGGTTTAGTTAATTCCGACATCCCCTGCCATTGCTGGGTGTGGGTATTGTAGGAGGGATAGCCATAGCCCACATAATTATCCCACCGCTGCCACCAATTTATACTGCCAGATCTGGGGTCACTAAATCTAAGGGGATAACTTAACTCTAATCTTAATTTCTAAGGGTCGCTGCCACCAGACCCCCTCTGGACAGCATGTAGCTCGTTAGGTAGCGGGCAGAGTAGACTAGGCATTGGGTTAGGTTTTCCATTGACCAGATCGATAAGGGTAAAGAAGGGTGAAACCATAACATGTCTTAATTGATTTATTCCTTATAAAACATACTGGTAAAAAACATATACATGAATTGGCCTTCCTCAGAAGAACAACGGAAATGTGGTTACCCAGATGGGCCCCAGACTCTTACATTGATGGCGTGTCATCCACCTACTTATTGCATAACAATCTGTGACCACCGTACCTCGGTCGTTCCTTCTTACAATATCCCTTAACACATCAGACTGCTCCACCTGTGTGGAATATAGCACCGTCGGTTATCATACATAGTAGCACCATCTCAACACACATGTTACACTCCATACCTGCAAGTATGTGACTCCTTGTGACTTTTAGGTATACACAACGGGCACCTCGTTCGCACACCGCCCTCGGTGGGTAAAGAAGAGGGCTTCACCTAGAGACATACCAGCACTATTTCTACGCCTGGTATTATAGGTCGCTCCAAGTGACGACCGCAGTTTCTCACGGTCTCCTTAGTTGTGACTATTCATGTGGAGTGGTGCGCTGGAAATCCACAGGTTCACAGTGGACTGGCATAGCGGGGAGTCGTCCCCACCTGTTGTGACGCTCAAAGGGAGAATGGCGGCCGGGCGGCAAGGTACTCCGACCACATGGCACCTGAGGTGACGTTAGAACGGAGAAGACTGAGAAATAATGCCTGACGGGCGGTTATCCCACCCCTTAACACATTCCTATCACACTTATATATCCGGCAAAGCTTTAAACTGTAGTAACTTCTATTTATCAACCTTAATTATAGGGCGGGATATAGCCCGCTAGGACACTGACCTGAGGTGACGTTAGAACGGAGAAGACTGAGGCCAGTGCCCCGCCGCTCCTCGTCACATAGGCCTACAGTTTCCAATCCTCAATTTACACTTTTGTTTCTTATGGTTCTCACCTGAACACTTTTCGGTATATTGTCACTCATGTCTTATAAACACATATTTTAATCCTAAATTACACACTAAGGTAAGGTCTTGGTTTGCTAGTGCTTGGGTAAATGCCTGGGATTATAATATCAACGTGGCATCTGAGGCGGGTACATGACGCGCCTTGAAACAAAGGCCGAATGATCATGGCGGGGGTGTATCAACTTCACTTAAAAACTGTAATGAGGGATCCTCCTCTCACACATTGCACTATTTGAACACAGACATAAGATTCTCTGATCACTGTACCTGTCGTGGGTATATGTCACGTGAGGCTACGAGGTGTATTAAATTCATACCGACGCATACACGATATTTCCTTTCAAGTATAGTTTCTAGATCACTGTCAACACCTCACATAGTTCTGATACTTTTATCCTTTTTCCAGATCATTGTTCTCATGTATTTTCATATGATATCTGTTGGAGTTATGTTCGCTACACGCTCACAGACGTAAATAGTAGGACCTTCAAACCCTGATCCACACTTAGTCTTACAGTACACTAGTCCGGCTCAACTGGACTTCAACATTCATCTTATGCCTACCCTGAGTGATCCTTAATGCTATGAATACATACACTTGATATGATATAACTATACCTGGGTACAATACAACACATGGTCTAGGAACCTTGAGAAGGTGAGTTGTCCTTTCTCAATGTTTCCCGTTTTCTGAGGTTCTACAAGCGCGGTGCATTTGAATGTTATGTAGCGTAATATGAATTAAATGGGATTTTTAGGGATGACAATGATGTGCGCAGTACACTACTCACCAAACGTCTTCTACTGAGCAGCTCCCCACAACACGGCATCTCCAGCACCAGACTGTCTATCATATAATTTATATATTATACAAGAAAACCACATTAGAGTTTCTTTCCATCCTGAGAGCTAGACAACATTAATATCTTGATACCCCTACAATGGTGACTCCCGGAGATAAGCACTCACACAGGATGGAGGACGGACGGATCTCTCTGCCGACTTTCAACCATGTGGAAGCAGCCCTCGCCGGCTCACGAGCGACCGACGGGCAAAAGTATTGCGCCCTGCTCTGTGCCTTGCCCACGGAAGTGGCCACGCGGGTCTCACAAACCATTTCCAACCCTCCAGATCACAACAAATTCGCTACCCTGTGGGCTGCCTTGAAGACGTGTTATCAACAGACCAGCCCCAATCTCCTGCAAGATCTATCCTCTACCTCCCTCGGGAACTCAACCCCGGGACGTCTCTGGGAGGAGATGTGTCGGCTGAACTCCCGTCACACAGACAGACTCCCCGACTCTATCCTGCGCCAGCTTCACGCACAAAAGCTACCCACAGAAGTACGCAACATCCTGTCCGCAGTAGATTACTCTACGACACCGGAACTATATGCAACCGCGGCAGATAGAATTTTTAACGAGTGCGCTGCTGCACCCCTTGCCGCCACGGTCACACCAGTACCTACCATCGAACTTGTAAGCCGGGTCAACACCCCTCAGCCGAGCAATACCTCACAAGACATCAAGGACCTGTTGCAAATTTTGAACCGCAGGATGGACACCATTGAGCAGTTCTGCTCCTCCATACCCGCTGCTGCGCCGGTTCCTGACTCACACACTACGCCCTACAAGTTCCGACACACAGCAGCCAACCCCCAGCACAACAAATTTACCCTCTGCTGGTATCACCAGACTTTCGGCCGCAATGCTCGAAACTGTGAGCCCTATTGCACCTATTCGGGAAACGGCAACACCGGAGGCTGGTAGACGCCTCAGCCTCCGTCCCTCCAGGCGTCTCATTACTGCGCGTCACCGACCGCACCTCCGGCAAGAAGTTCCTCATCGACACCGGTTCATCGGTCAGCCTCATCCCTCCCTCACTACGAGACAAGTCAAAGCAACCCTCGTATGACCTGTTCGCTGCCAACGGTACCTCCATCGCCTCCTACGGCGTACGCACCCTCGCCTTAGACCTCGGTCTGCCCAAGACTCTGCGTTGGTTATTCGTGATAGCAGACGTGTCTCAACCCATCCTTGGTTTCGACTTCCTCACCTTCCACAAGCTCGGCGTCAAACCAAGTCATCTATGCCTCATTCATGAGCCTACAGCACGCAAGATCCAGGGTTCTCGTGCCAGACACACGGACGCTATCACCTGTCTTGCGCCTTCCAACGAGTTCTCCTCCCTGCTCGACGAATTCAAGGAGCTTTTCTCACCCCGAGTCTCCCTACCCCCACCACCTACGTCGGGAATTTTCCACCACATCGAAACCAAAGGACCACCAGTCTTTTCACGCCCTCGCCGCCTGTGCCCTGAGCTCCTGTACACAGCCAAAGTAGAATTCAACAAACTACTGCAAGACGGCATCATTCGCCCTTCAAGGAGTCCCTGGGCATCGCCTCTTCACATGGTTCCTAAGCGAACACCCGGCGAGTGGAGGGTGTGTGGCGACTACAGAGCCCTGAATCTCGTCACCAAACCTGACAGGTACCCATTTCCGCATGTCCAGGACTTTCACCACAAACTTCATGGCAAGACTATCTTCTCGAAGATCGACTTGGAGCGTGCTTTCCACCAGATCCCAGTAGCACCGGCAGATACCCAGAAGACAGCCATCACCACTCCATTCGGACTCTTCGAGTACACTTTCATGAGTTTTGGCTTACGCAATGCAGCACAGACTTTCCAGAGGTTCATGGACCATATGCTTCGCGACCTCGATTTTGTCACCGTCTACATTGACGACATCCTCGTCGCATCTTCGACGCCTGCCGAGCACCGCCACCACCTACAACTCCTTCTCCAACGCCTGCAGAACAACAACATGAAAGTTCATCCTGCTAAGTGCGTCTTTGGAACCTCGGCCATCGATTTCCTCGGTCACAGAGTCTCGCCCAGTGGCATACAACCCCTACCACAGAAGATAACCGCGATTAGGGAGTTCCCCAAACCTGAAACGGCGAAGAAACTCCGAGAGTTCCTGGGTTTAGTCAACTACTACCACCGCTTCATTGACAAAGCTGCCACCGTCCTAGCCCCCCTACACGACCTTCTCAAGGGACGCCCAAAGAAGTCTCACAAGTCTCTCATGTGGACTCAAGAGGCTACTACGGCATTCACCACTATCAAACAGCACATCACACGCCTCACCCTCCTGGCCCACCCCGCACCTAACGCCCGGACCACTCTCACAACAGACGCTTCTTCTACTGCAGTGGGTGCCGTCTTATAGCAGGAGATCAACGGAATTTTCATGCCCGTTGCTTTCTTCTCACAACGGCTTCAACCACCACACCTCAAGTACAGCACTTTTGATCGAGAACTCCTGGCCATATACTTGGCTGTCAGACATTTCCAACACTTCCTCGAGGCCCGTCAGTTCACCATCTTCACTGATCACAAGCCCCTCGTCCACGCCTTCGCTTCAACTTCCCAGTCACATACACCTCGTGTCCTGCGCCACTTGGCTTACATCTCGGAGTTCTCCAGGGACGTCCAACACATTAAAGGCAGCCACAACGAGATCGCCGACGCCCTCTCTCGTTGTATATCCACCATTCTTCCCTCATCTCCACCCATTGATTATGGGCAGCTAGCCGCGGCTCAAGAGAAAGACGAAGACCTGGCAGCATACAAGACATCCCCCTCAGGCCTCATACTCCAAGAACTCCCTGTTCCTGGCACAAAGATAAAATTGTGGTGCGACATATCCTGTGGACAGCCTAGACCGTTCGTGCCTCACGTCCACCGCCGCGCTGTTTTCGACCGCATCCATGGTCTCAGCCACCCGGGTGTGCGGGCCTCCCAGCGCCTCCTCACGCAACGTGTCGTCTGGCCCGGCATCAAGTCTGATACTAAGAAATGGGCTGCCCAGTGCCTGGCCTGCCAGTCCTCCAAAATACATCGTCACATACGGGCCCCCTTACAAGCCTTTCCTATTCCCAAAGGACGTTTTCAAGTAGTACACCTCGACATCGTGGGACCTCTACCATCATCCTACGGTAGCACCTACATCTTCACCTGCATCGACCGTTTCACCAGGTGGACAGAAGCAATTCCCATGCCCAACGCTACAGCAGAGACTACTGTCCGCGCCTTCATGTCCGGTTGGGTTTCCCGTTTTGGCCCCCCAGCAACCGTAATCACTGACCGAGGAGTACAGTTTGAGTCACAACTCTGGCAGCACCTCCTACAGTTCCTCGGCACGTCTAGACAACGCACTACAGCATACCACCCTCAAGCCAACGGCATGGTAGAACGTTTTCACCGGCAGCTGAAGGACGCACTCAAGGCACAGCACGACCCTTACAGCTGGACTGATGCGCTTCCCTTAGTGCTCCTCGGCATCCGTGCATCACACAAGGAGGATATGGACTGTAGCCCAGCAGATCTGACACTAGGCGAGCCCCTTCGGCTACCCGGGGATTTCTCACTCCCTCCTGATCCCAACCAAACCACTCCAGCCGTTCGTCACGACTTACTCCAAAAGCTATGACAAGCAGTTTCTGCATTCAGAGCTACTGCTCCACGCCAGCCTACTCGGCGCCCGGAACACATCCCTCCTGCACTACTCACAGCTGAGTATGTTTTCGTCAGGCATGTTGCTCACCACAACCCATTACAACGCCCCTACGATGGACCCTTCCAGGTGGTTACCCGTTCAGCAAAGTTCCTGACAATTATCCGGAATGGCAGACATGACACCGTCAGCATAGACCGAGTCAAACCGGCCGCCTTACCCGTCGGGCCCCCAGCCCAGCAGCACCATCAACAAACTACGCCTGCACCAGTCCACCCGCAGTTACCACCGGCAGCAACACCACGCCCACGACATTTCTGGGCACCCTCTTTTCACCCTCATGTACAACCTGCTCCTGTCATAGAACCTGCACCTGTAATAAACCTCCCTTCTATCATAGAACCTGCTCCTGTCATAGACCCTCCTCCTGTCATAGAACCTGAACCTGTAATATGTTACGAACCCCTCCACCGATTGTCATGATCTACCTACCCAGCACTACGAACCACGCCATCTATTGTCTTGATCTACCTACCCAGCTCCACGAGCAACGCCATCTAGGGACGAGACACGAGTATGACTCGTCTTAGTTACCACTCCGGGGTTTCCCTTCTCCATATCCTGGTTGTTGCGTCACTTCCTCCAAGTCTTCTTTGTGAGCTCCAATTCGAGGAGAGAGCACTACAATCTGGGAAGTGACCACAGGATCACCTATCCTCTAAACATACGGCACAGTGACTACCTACCGCCTTCTACAATACTCAGCCTTACTCGTCAGCCATCTCAGCTCCTCACTTAAGTATTTGTAATCTTGTATTGCCTCTCCCACCTCCACCTTGCTTCACGATTGTTTTATGTTGTATTAATATGTATATACTGTTAATGTTTAGGTTAAGTTTGGTTAAGGGTAATTTATAGGAAGCTGAATATTTTGTTAAGGAATTTATGGTACATTGTTATACACAACAAAAGCTCTCATCCTTTGTCTACCCTTTTATAGTCCGATTGTCTTTGTTTTTTTTTGTGTTGTTACCTGTTGGGATCTGGGTAGACGTTTAACTATTATAAATCCCCAACTCGTAACAAATAGATCTCCCTTCTATCATAGAACCTGCTCCTGCCATGGACCCTCCTCCTGACGCAGCCCCTGCAGCAGCAGGAGCACAACAACCATTGCTTGTACAACCTCCTCTAATCCCAAACCCTCTTTCTCCTCCTAATTCTCCCACAGGTTTTGTGTCACTGGATGGAGTTGTTACACGTAGCGGTCGAGTCGTACATACACCTGCCCGGTATGTGTTATGTGTGGGACACAACCCGGACAACATACAGCCTCCCGCCGCGCAGGGAGGGGAGGGGAAGTATTGTAGTGGACGTCTCCCCTACAAACTGCGTAGCAGCCACCACCTGCTATCACATTCCAACGTGCCGTTGCCTAGCAACCAAGCGAGAGCTGTCCCCAGATGTTACCGTATCTTAGCAACGGAATTAGTCACCGTCGACTTCTCGGGTTTTCCCAACATGACTCATAGCGGCTGCTGCTGGGTATATAAGCTCTGTCTCTCCATTGAGATTCATTCTGCCCATTTTCCTGAACAAGCAACACCTCCTCCAGCAAGCTCCTAGCTGTTAACATTTATTCAACCAGGAGGCCAGCAACAGGCAACATTTTCTCTAACGAAGCTCCTGCACATCTACCTCCTTCAACACGCTACTCACCGAACGTCTTCTACTGAGCAGCTCCCCACCACACGGCATCTCCAGCACCAGACTGTCTATCATATAATTTATATATTATACAAGAAAACCACATTAGAGTTTCCTTCCATCCTGAGTGCTAGACAACATTAATATCTCGATACCCCTACAGTACCTCTCATAAAACACTTCGCAAACAAAAGACACGAATCAATTGAACATGTGATGTTGAACGTAAACTGTAAACATTGCATAACTCCGCGACATACTTAAAACGTTGAGGATGAAATCAAAACATTGAGGTTGGAATCGCATTATAGCCAGAAATGAGTGTAACTGGTATGAGGGCTGTGACGTCATTCAAGATGGTTGCTAACATTCAGCTTGCTGGATCTCGCGTTCAGCTGGCTGGATCTTGCGAAACTCACGATATTTTATGTCAAATATAAGACTTGGTTACATTAGGTAGTGCTCACGAAATTTAAAAATGTGAAATGAAATCGCGAGAAATATGAGATCGTACTGTACCGTATACCAAAAATCAGCGAACTTTTAAGAATTCTTTAACAACTTCATGGTGCAACATTGTAACGGGCCGAGTTTTCTCTTTTTATTAATTTACCATCCAGATATTCTTTTCTGTTAGTAGTCTATTTATTCATATACTTATATGTTCGTTGTAGCATTCTTTCCAATGAGTATCCTGTTTTATATACTTATCATTCTTCAATTCTTTACATATACAGTATACTTATTCTTATATATTCTTGCTTATATTCTTATATGTTCTTTATCTCTATATACCTTGTATTCTTATATATTCTTATATAAGTACTCTTATGCTTCTTTGTTTATATTTTCCAAGTCAATGTTCTTTCTTTTCATTTCCTTTCATGTATTATAATCTCTTCCATAAATTTGGTTCGTTATATTCTAAACCATGGATTAACCTGGGAAACCATGTCTTTCTTATTACCACACTTATTATACTTACACCGGTAGACCTGCCACCACCCAGGATTTTTCTAGAATATAACATATCTTAGTTAACTGATAGGTAGCGAGCTTCTAGGCACGTGAGTTAGTTATTTTCTGAGAACCAATGTGGGAAAGGATAGAGTGGTGATACTCGTAGATTACTAATTCAATATTTATTAACACAGTGATTGGATAAGATGCATCTTAGATTCACTCAGACAAAACAGAACTGCAATTTATTTATTAAGTCATCAAACACTTCAAGAACTTATTACCTCATTAAATACCTCCAAATACTTATTACTTCAATCGACAATTGTGGTATTGTCCCTCTGCCAAATGATATTCAGTACTGGGTATACACCAGATATCACTGGACCCTCAGGTCTTACCTTACCAAGTAGCAAATTAACTCTTCACTTCTTGGTTATATCATTATACTCTCAGATTATCATTTCATGGTCACTACCAATGAATGCATAACACAATTATCACAACATACAATACCTCCTGTTAATTCGCAAGGAACAACATGGCACTTTTAACTCTCATTCAGTGGTTCAATACTTAACCTGGGATACTATATTTCTGCTAGTTATCCCTCAAACAAGATACAATAATACTTAGGCCTATGTAACTGTGAGGAGTGCCCCAGGGTAACGCTGGTCTCTACAACAAATGAAGATCGCTGTTAAGGGTCGGTTGTGGACCGACACACGCTCAGGGAGTTGGCGCCTGATTTGCAGGAAACGGACTTCCCGTTCAGTCCTGTCAAATTAACGGCATCGTCCAACCCGGTTACCGACCCACGTTAGCCGATGAGTATTCAGCTCGACACACTGGAGACGTTGAGGAAGAGTCACGAATGCGTAAAGGTCTAACTTCAACTATACAAAACATACGCCTGGCAACGGTTCAGACGATATCTAAATCTCTACGTTACTCGACTTAATTGGCACAGAATTCACTATGTTAACACATGAGCACTGATATTCACCAAAATTGACTAAGTTAAACTGAATTAATAGGCGGCGGGGAACACACGTTAACATACCTGGAGACGTTGAGGAAGAGTCACGAATGCGTGATTCTCCCTCGTGTAGAGGTATATACGTGCAACCGCGGGGCAGCTTGGGCCTCCGTATTCATACCAGAAGGGGCGATCTTACCAACAACATAGCTTCTCTATCATTTTGGATCACTGTATACTTGGTTATGAACTACGGTGTTCTTGATCAGGGTAATTTCCAATGTCTATTCATATAATCTAATCAGAGGTTGAGCTTGCCAGGAAAAGGTGGAATATACACGTGGATAGCATTAATTCTGCAAGCTCAGGCTTGAGGCTAACAAGGCGCTATTCACGGGGAGGCGCTAGATCTTGGAGATTATACCAGTTGACAGAATAGTTCAGGAGATTAATGACTTTCTCAAATAGACAACTGACACTAACTAAACTATAAACATCAGATTCTCTGATGTCGGGGCGACAAAATGATATAACTTCAGGCGCGATCAGAAACTCATGGATACCCCCACGGACGACATAAAATACGCCACTCTAGCTGGCAAACTCGACACTCACTTACTTGACACGTTCTACTGTAGTGGACGTCTCCCCTACAAACTGCGTAGCTGCATCCCACCTGCGACGCCTTCCTTAGCAACCAAACGAGCGACGTCACCAGATGCGCCGCCGTATCCTAGCAACTGAGCAAAAGACCGGTTACTTCTCGGGTTTTCCCAACATGACTCAAGAGGGCTCACGGCTGCTGGGTATATAAGCTCTGTCTCTCCATTGAGATTCATTCGGGCCTCACTTCTACAACAAGCAACACCACCTCCTCCGCCGCTGCCTGGCGGCCCTCGCTTCTCCTCGCCTGCCTGGCGGTCTTCGTCCCGCCAGCGAGCATGGCGACCCACCAGCTGTCCTTCTCTGAGCTTCCTCACCAACCAGCTCTCATTCTGCCCATCTTCCTAAACAAGCAACACCTCCTCCAGCAAGCTCCACGCTGTCAGCATTCATTCAACCAGGAGGCCAGCAACAGGCAACATCTTCTCTAACGAAGCTCCTGCACATCTACCTCCTTCAACACGCTACTCACCGAACGTCTCCACTGAGCAGCTCCTCACCACATGGCACCTCCAGCACCAGACTGTCTATCATATAACTTATATTATACAAGAAAACCACCTTAGAGTTTCCATCCATCCTGAGTGCTAGACAACATAATACCACGAATTCCTACACTACTAACGATAAGGACAGTTGAAGCGTTCTACCCCACTCACAATGGATCTTGAATGTTCCAACTGTAAATAGACATATCTAAGTTGACTCAAAACAAGGGTGTTCTCACTCACACTCAAATTCATTTTATAGAGAGGTTGGTTTCAGTAAGTCAGAGAAAATGGGATAACGGAGGACTGGGGTGTCTTGAAGTGATGAGAAAACGGACTCCTCAGATGGAGGACTCAAACGAAAGCCGAGTTACATGTTTTGTGGGCTATTGACCGTAATATGAATCATTTGATTTTGGCGCTAACTGACGTGTAAGACCGTGGTCGTTACAACATAAGAAGGCTAACATGATGATATGAAGAATGTTAATACTGTATTAAGCAGATTGCAATATTTTCTCCTCTTCACTTTTGACTTTACAACAGTTCTTAGGAAGACCAGATAAAACACAATGCAGTAATGATAATGTAAAGCTATTGTAGGAGTTCGTGGTATAATGTTGTCTAGCACTCAGGATGGATGGAAACTCTAAGGTGGTTTTCTTGTATAATATAAGTTATATGATAGACAGTCTGGTGCTGGAGGTGCCGTGTGGTGAGGAGCTGCTCAGTGGAGACGTTCGGTGAGTAGCGTGTTGAAGGAGGTAGATGTGCAGAAGCTTCGTTAGAGAAGATGTTGCCTGTTGCTGGCCTCCTGGTTGAATGAATGCTGACAGCGTGGAGCTTGCTGGAGGAGGTGTTGCTTGTTCAAGAAGAGAGACCAGAATGAGAGCTGGTTGGTGAGGAAGCTCAGAGAAGGACAGCTGGTGGGTCGCCATGCTCGCTGGCGGGAGCGAGGACCGCCAGGCAGGCGAGGAGAAGCGAGGGCCGCCAGGCAGCGGCGGAGGAGGAGGTGTTGCGAGTTGTAGAAGTGAGGCGAGAATGAATCTCAATGGAGAGACAGAGCTTATATACCCAGCAGCCGTGAGTCCTCTATGAGTCATGTTGGGAAAACCCGAGAAAGTCGCCGGTCTTTGGTTCGTTGCTAGGGAAGGTGGAAACATCTGCTGTCGCCGCTCGCTTGGTTGCTAGGATATGGCGGCGCATCGGAATGCGGATACGCAGTTGTAGGGGAGACGTCCACTACACTATATACAAGTCAAATATAGTTTTCCCTTCTGTATCTGACTTTTAATACTATGTTTACTTTCATCTTGCTTTGTCATATTGATTCAACACATTTATTTCTATGCATAGCTTTATATTAGGCAATGCTATTAAAGATTTGAGAAATGTAAGTCACAGGTTTTTCATGACCATATTATGATAGTACAGTATTAATTTCTGGGTACTATCTACTTACTTGTTTTTTCCACTTTTATCATTATGAAACTTGAATTTTTTGCCCTTTAATTTTTCCCAAAGTAACTTCATGGGATTTTGCCATTAGCCATAAGTACAGGAAAACCTCGATTTACGGAAGGGTTACGTTCCTAAGAAGTTTGCCGTAAAGTGAATTTCCATACAATGGACCCTATACAGTAGGGTGTGTCATAGGAGGGAAGATCAGCTAAAACTAATGGCCCATCACTTTTTTGGTAGATTTTAGTGTATACAAACAGAAAATAATTTCAGTTTCAATATTTTGCAACCTTTTCCTAGGTAAATTTTAGAGTGAAATTTATCGAAAATCTAACGTACAGCTGCATTAGTGCATTACAATTAAATAGTGAACATTGCTTTCTGACTTCATTCTTTAACAACCCAACTAACAATATTTTTTTCTGTTTCAGATTCTGATGCATTTATAAGTTGATAATATTTGCGATGGCTGCTTGTGTCAGGACGAGGAACCAAAAATCCAGCCATCTTAGTCACTATCTTGGGTCTGGGATAGAGCTCCTGAAGTCGGAGTTGCCTACATTGAGAGATGCTTTGAGATACGGTGTTTTAATCAGGCAAATCAGTGAAAAGAACCAAAGAACTTACACAAACAAAGACATTGCCAGTGATATGACCAAAGCTGTCTTGGCACAGTACACTCTGGCTAACGCTCAGTTCAAGCCTCCAGTCATAACAAGTCAGAAGAAGATTAGTGAGAGACTGCTAGCCAGTTGGGAAAAGGCAAGAGATATCTCTTGGGAGAGGAAAACTTGCAGTTAAGGACAGCTTTGCCAAGCAACTGGACCAGTTATTTGACATAATTACTTGCAAGTGCCCAATTGTTCTCTGTCCTGAGTTTGGATGCGATCGTGACTGTAAATCCGAGGCCCACATCTCCTGTATTTGCAAGCGTGAACTGAAGATTCCTGTGATCGAACTGGCATTTGTCAAAGCACAGAGAGAGAAGACTGGCAGTATAGGGGCTCTCATGATTTCTAGCCAAGATATTCCGGAGTCCAAGAGACAGGAGGCTGCCACAGAGAGACAGAAGAGGAGAAGAGTTGCCGAGGAAAAGAGACTTGAGAAGGCCCAGGGTGAGGTAAAAAAGGCCGATGATTGGAGTCAAGCTGATTCAGAGTTTAATGACTTCCCCATGGCTGATCCGAGTGCTGACCAGGAGAATGGTGACTTTGTCCCTAACCCAGAAAATAATGATCCCAAACCTTCCAGGCATAAGATTCGAAATAGGAAAGATATCCCGAGCATAGCTCTGGCCAGCATGCGACACCACACTGGTCTCAGAGAAACTGCAGAGATAGCAACAGCTGCCTGGATTGACGATAACACCTGATGATGTTCACCTGGTGATAGATCATAACAAAGTAAGGAGAGCTCAGGAGAAACTTGTCAGTAACCTAGAAGAGGAGTTTGATAAGGGGATAAGAGAAAATGGAATCAATTGTTTGTTCTTTGATGGGAGAAGGGATGACACTAAAGTGTCTCATGAAAGTTGGAGATTCTGGACAAGTTGTTCCCTGCCATGGTGAAGGAGGAACACTACTCCTGCTGCAGTGAACCAGGAGGGAAGTATTTGTGGCATTTCACTCCAGAGAAAGATGACATCAGGAAACCAGCTGAGATAGTGGCAGATAACATTGTGAACTGGCTGAGAGAGGAACGTAGACCAGACCCTGCAGGCCATTGGAGGGGACAGCACCAACACGAACACAGGGTGGCAAAGGGGGGTCATACAGTGGATAGAGCGGAAGATTGGGAGGAAGCTGGTCTGGATTGTTTGTGACCTCCACACCAACGAGTTGCCACTCAGACATCTGATCCAGGAGCTGGATGGCAAGACTCTTTCAAACAACAGATGGTCTGGTCCTCTTGGCAAGATGCTGGACACTGCCACTGAGTTAGAAATAAATCCGAGCTTTGAAAAAATCACAGTTGGCCCTCCACTCATTGAGCTTGCACATACTGTCATTGACGACCTGAGTACTGACCAGTACTATGGTTACATGATTTGCAGTGCCATCAAAACTGGGGTCATGCCTGATAGGCTTGCTTACCTGCAGATAGGTCCAGTCTCACATTCTAGGTGGCTCACAACGGCTCTCAGGTTCTGCAGAATTTGGGTCGCTCATCATAAATCAAAGGATCCATTTCACAACCTGAGACTTATTGTCCTAATCTTATCAGAGGTCTACTTGCCAAATTGGTTCAACACCAAGGTCAAGTCATCGTTCTCCGAAGGTCCGAGAGATGTTCTTCCAGCTTGAGCTCCTGAGGAGTCAGCCATGAAGGTTGTTAGCAATATAACTGAACGAAGTGA